>NC_081186.1:112010994-112076076 GCF_029867415.1 Vicia villosa | reverse complement strand
GAGGAGCTTACAAAACAAATGGGAAGGTTACCTCAACAACTCAAGGAGCTACCAGATCCTAACAAGAATAAGCAAGTTGCTTTGTGTGAGCTTTGTAGTGGAGACCACCCTACCGGATATTATCCACCGGTGAATGAAGTGAATTATATGGCGAATCAAAATCAAGGAGGCTATCAACAAAGACAAGCTCCTTACCAAAATCAAGGTGGATACCAACAAAGGCCTAATGCACCACAATATGGCCAAGGGTGGAGACAAGACAATTACCAACAAAGACAAAATCCTTTTCAACAACCACCACCTCAAGACAAGCCTTCAAAGTTGGAGGAGACTCTAAATCAATTCATGCAAGCATCAATGGCGAATCAAAAGAGTAATGAAGCGGCAATAAAGAATTTAGAGACTCAAGTCGGCCAACTTGCAAAACAATTAGCCGAGAATCAAACCGAACCATTATTCACGGCAAACACTCAAACCAATCCTAAGGAGCATTGCAAAGCGGTTGTAACTAGGAGTGGGAGAGTGCTTGAAACTTGGTTAATGATACAATCTTATATTTCTTTATACTTTTTATTTTAAAAAATTATTATAAATATTTATTTTATTTTTTAAAATTGCAAAAAAAAAATTGTTGTACTTGAATAACTAAGAAGGTAGTCTCATGTATGGATCCACGTGCTTGCTGTAACATCCCAATTTTTATATTTTAGGTTTAATTGTAACTTTGATCCCCCTATTATATCATTTTTTTATTTTAGTCCCTCCACTTTTAAAACCACGATTTTAATCCCTTAATTAAGTTTTGTATTGGATTTTATTCCCCTCTCCAATTTAAAACTTATATTTAATGATGTGGCGTTTAATTTACTGATGTGTCGGTGTCAAGTCATTTAAAAATTAATCCAATTCATTTTTTTAATTTAATATATATGTTAATGTTTTTTTATTAATTTTCAAACATATTAAACTATTATAATTATATAAAAATAGAATGATTAAGCCAATAACTTAATAATTCAGATTTTTAATCTTCATTTTTATAAATCTTAATTTTTATTCCAAATATTTTGATCTTTATCTTTTGTGGTTCACCCATCCTAAATTTTCTTTTCATCTTCTGTTTGCATACACAAAGCCAAAGGCCAACACATTTGGGTCGTGTTAGCTTGATATGCCTCTCCCATACATCACAGTCAGTAACAACACGGGAAGGCCATGTTCCCTAGCACGGGCCCTTGTTGTTCCGAAACTTCCACCATATATTTTCAAATAAAAATAGGACAGGCAATGTTTCTTGATAGTTCTCGTGATCAGCACATCGACAATTATGAACTCTTGAAGTTTTGGAACTTTTATGACTGTGGGTGTCTCCAAGTTGTTCAAATTCAAGTACTTAATGACCTTAAGTACCATTTACACGAATTAAGCGCCTTGAATGTGGTTAGTGGCTATAAATAATCCTTGAATCATTGTTACCAATCACCAACCTTTATTTTTTCACTATCGAAGTTTATTTTCCCGCATTAAGCTCTTGTTTTAAGTTTCTTTGTGTTACTTTGCTGAAATTACTAATTTCTTGTAAGAGCATCAAGTGTTTGTGGAGCTTTTTCTTATTATAATTCAAATCATTGTCGCCATCCAGGTTTACTTTTTCCAATACTATTGCATTAATCTTTTATGCATGCTATGTCTCTATTGTACTTTATTGTTATGTCCCTAGTCCATTAGGGACAAGGAGTCGTGAAACATATCTCATGGAAAACACTAACTGAATCATCTATATACGAATAATGAGAAAACATGAGCAAAATTTTATTTTAAAATCCGACGCTTAAATATATTTGTGTCTGTTGCGAAAGTAAAGACAACTCAGATACCGATCATGTAGTGAAACTACTGACAAGGTGACTTAATCTCAGATGAGAAAAAACCAAATTGTGGTGCAACAGAAAAGGTGTATCGCTCTTGGTTGACAAAACCGCGTGGCTAGGGATGGCAATTTTGTCCATACTCAATGGCTACCTACAAAAAATATCCATAACCGGTAGGATAAAAACCTACAAAATGGGTACGAACATGGGTAATACCCACTAAAATAAACGAGTATATGTGCGGGCACGAGTATCTTAATACCCACCCCACCCTATACTCGTGTTGCGGAGCAAAAAATACTCGAGTGTTTGCATTCTCGAAATACTACAGAGTCGCCACCAAATTTATTTATTCTAAAAGGAAAGGAAAAATATCGATAAAACCCATAAAGAAATGATAAGATGGTCGTCGCATCCAAGAGAGGGTTCAGGAGTCATTTATGCAAGGGGAATGTGTTATCACCCCTCACATCCATCGTACTTGATGGAACCCATTTAGCTAGTCTTGTGATCGAATGTTAGCGTGATGTTTACTTGTGTTTGTCATATCCCAAATTTGTCCGGCCCATTTCGAAAGAAAAATCAAATGTATTCGGTTTATTTTGGGTTTTTATTAAACACTTGGTTTGGATATTATTTCGTTTCGCTTACTTAAAAATTTAAAATAGTTTATTTAAAATTATTTGTATTTTTAACAAAATATCACATAACCTTCATATACTTTCAACCGGCTCTCTATTTTGATTAAATAAGGTAGCACTGTTGGTAAGGAACCAGAAGTTGCAAGCATTAGGTCATGAGTTCAAATCCGACCTTTGCCTTATTTTGCATTTTTTTTCTTTAATTTATTTCTAACTTTATTTTATTCAAAAAAGTCACAAAAATAGCATTTTTAATCATTTTTATTTTTAATTTTCGTATTTATTATTTAAGTATTTTTTTTCTATTTTATTCACAAAAATTCCCAAAAAATCATAAAATAAAAAATAATTAAAAAGATTTTAATCTATTTAGGAGACTATTTTGTATTTTTAATAAAAGAATCATCAAAAAATATGATTTGTTAAATGTGTCAAGAATCAAAATCAAATCACATTTGACTTAAAACTTTGATTATTTTAATTAATTTTTTATTTATGCTATTTTTATTTACCTAATGTTTTAGTATAAATAGGACCTATTTTTCACACTTTGGAGGGATAATTTCTCCCATTTGCACACTACGCTAACATCTACAATCTCTTACCATTTCTCTACACAATTCCACACTTTCAACTCACTTTTTCAAAACCTTATTTACACTATGTTATTTTCAAACACTTTGGCCGATGATTTCATATGATGCCTCCTTTTTTTAAAATATTTATTTTTGACCAATGATGATACCAGAGGCCTTCCTTTTTCCCTTTATTTTGTTGTTGCTACACTTTGGGTTTTTCATACAATTACAATCCACTTTTCTAAACGTTTGGATTTGACCCCTTTGGCCAATAATTTTTATGAGGCCTCTCCTATTGAATTTCAATTCTTTTTAAATTTAACCATATGGTATAATTTTAATATATTTTTTGTTTTTTTTTAAAAAGCAATTCCCCAAAGTTGTTGTTCCTGGCGAACAACAAGGTTGTTGATCTTGACGTACAACGACGATAAAAAACCCAAAAATCTCATTTTAAAAACCTAAAGGCTAAATGGGTCTCCTTGATTACAAGGAAGGCAAATGGTGCCTGACACATTCCACTTGCCTAAATTACCTACTAACCCAGATTTCACCAGTTAAAGGTTTTTTCCTTTAAAAATAAAATTAAGGTGGAGGCTCTGTTTTTATTAAAATTTTAAGTCGGTTGCCAAATCGTTCTCTACTTATTATGAGAAACAAAAGAAAGGATTTTTAGGTTTTTTATTATTGTGCATGCCAAGACACCGCATCTTGTGCCTACGTATTCCCTCGTGCAATGAGAAAGTTAGAGCATTCGTATTTCGGACTGAACTAAAAATGTTAGTGGTTTGGCTGATTTTAAAAAGGTTTGCACTTTGGCGATGAAAGTGATTCGCACTTGGGCGAGAAAAATAGTGATATGATGAGTTGGAAATGGTTTTTAGGATTTTGTAAAAGGTTAGCCAAATCAAGTTTTAAGGGTCTTTAATGGAATCCAAACTTCAACCAAAGACTTAACGATCATCACCTAAATGCTTTAGAACAATTTGCACAAGTACGTACAAACCCTTCTTAATTTCTCCATTATGGACCAAACTCGATTTGATCATTAAAAGTTTTTTTTGAAGTTTTTGATTATGAAAAAGAAAATTGAAAGAAAAAAAACACTTGGTGTTGACTAAGGTTTATTGTGAAATTATTTGGATGAAAGGTTTGAATATGAAGTGTAATGGAAAAGTAATTTGACGTTGATCAAGTGTTTGAAGTTAGTTTAAAAAGGGTTTATTTTAACACACAATTATTTTATCTTGATTAGCAAGTGATATGGTCTAAAGATGAATGACAAGATATGAAGTATAATAAGCATAAGATCAAAGCATAACAAACAAACATACACAAGAATATGGCAAGCGATTCCTAAAAGATAAGCAACTAAAGGAAAAGGAAATCTTTTTTAATCATTTTGAAATAGACTAATTGAAATATAAAAGCATCCTAAACACACATCTAAGGATAGCATTTTTTGTTCTTTTAAAAGGTATTTGAATGAAAACTAAATATACATCTAGGCATGCATTTTTATTTTTGATGAAGGAAAATTAAAGTCCTAGACGTATATCTAGAGAAGAAAATATTTATGAATATGTTAAAGAAGGCAATAATAACCTAAATTAAATTCTAAACAAAATATTTTTTATAAGAATATTTTAAATGAACAAAACCTTTTTCAACAATATATATATATATATATATATATATATATATATATATATATATATATATATATATATATATATATATATATAAGAAAAAAAAATCTAAAAAACTAATCATTCTTTTTGTTTTTCACTTTTTAATGAAAAGAAACTACAACAAAAAAAACTTACAAACAAAGATGGCCAAAGGGTGTATTACCCAATAAACGGTCAAGGCACACGAAAAAGGGAACCACAACAACAAATACAGTGGACCTGGGTCAGGCCGGGTTAGACCCGGATCTGTTGCCCTTGATGGTGAAAAGGAGAAACTTCTATGCGTGGAAATTGCCCTTATTTTCATTGTTTTTGTATCTACTCATTTATAATTCTTTTTTTTTGTTTTCTTTAGGTTGTACGTACCAGTGCATCTGTTAATGGTGTGAAGGTTGAAGGGAACCTGATGGGAATAGATGCAAACCTTCTCTTTGTATTATTTTAGTTATATTGTAACATATATGTATTTATTTAAAAATTTATTGTAAAAGAAATAAACAAATATAGTGTAATAAAAGCACCTTTTTTTTCATTTTGTCAAGAAATTTTAATAAATAATAAATTAAATTAAATTAATTATATATATATATATATATATATATATATATATATATATATATATATATATATATATATATATATAAAAAGATATTCAAGTCATTTAACCACTAACTCCATAACTTCATCGTGGTGCTCCAAAAAAAAGTTTTTTGCTAAATTTAATTTGATAATAGTTATCCACTAACATCTTATATATATATATATATATATATATATATATATATATATATATATATATATATATATATATATATATATATATATATATATATATATATATATATATATAAATAATAGAATTAATATTCAAGTCATTTAACCACTAACTCCATAACTTCATCGTGGTGCTCAAAAAAAAGTTTTTTTCTAAACTTAATTTAATAATAGTTATCCACTAACATCTTACAAAATAATAACTAACCACTAACTACATCTATCTTTATAAATAGTAAGAACAATTTTGTTATTTTGTTTTTGGTTTAATAGCTTCTATAGAGGTCAAATACTGAATCTTTTCAAATCTAGCAAATATTTTGCATGCACAACACACCCTTTCTTTCTTTCCTTTTGTGATCATATGGTCATATGAAATCATATTTTTGAAATAAGGTAAATCATGCATCTACATATTCAATATTCTATTCAACTTCTTTGCAAATGACAACATCATTTAACAGTTCAATAAGTTTTATTGAAATATATCCTTGAACGTCTAATTCTTTATTTTGTTGGAACATTATAATTTTTTAAATTTTACTAACATTTGAATATACATGTTTAAGGTTCAAGTTAGTGATGTTGTTATTTCTCTTTCCACTTCTTCATGTTTATTCTCTTTATATAAGATCTTTCATTTTGAAATTCTTTTAATTTTATTAATGTGTTAATCTTTGATTTTTTTTGTAGGTACAGTTTTGAAGGAACACGGAACATAATTTTTATTAAAGAATTATTGAAGAAGTTGAATTGTAAAAGATGGAGGTTAGAAAATAATGTTATAATATTATTTTGTTAATTGATTTTTGTTATTCAATATTTTAATAATGGAGGTAAAGATTTTTTAATTTTATTTTGTTGATCTTTATTAATATTTAATTATTTGATTGTAGGTAAATATTTTGAAGTTCTTCTAATTTTATTAGTGTTTATTTATTTTTGATTTTTTTGTAGATACAAATTTTGAAGCATTATGAAATATATATTTTAGAAAAAATGTCTTGATGAAGTTGGATTGTGAAAGGTAGAGATTAAAAAATGAAGTTGGAATGTGAAATATGGTGGATTAGAAGATAAATGTTATAACATTATTTTTTAATTTAATTTTTATTCATTATTATAATATGATATATATGTTGTTCTAATTTTATTAATATTTGTTAATCCATGATTTTTTTTAGGTAATAAATGATGGAGTTCTTCTAATTTTATTGATGTTTATTAATTCTTACTTTTTGTAGGTACAAATGTTCTTCTATTTTTGTTTATGTTTATTAATTTTTAATTATATTTTTTAGGTACAAATTTAATATTACGAGACATAATTTTCATAAATTTTTTGATGAAGAAGTTGGATTTGTGAAAAATGAAGGATTAAGAGATAAATATTATAGTATTATATTATAGTATTATTTTTAATTTATTTTTATAATTCAACATTATTATATGTGATTTTATTCTATTCTTATTTATGTTTGTTAATTCTTTATATTTTTTTGTAGCCATTGATTTTGAAATTATTTAATATTATTGACATTTGTTACTTTTAATTTATTATATCATTTTTTTTAGCATTCTTTATTTCTATTTCTTACTTATGTTTAATTTTTGGTTTATTTACTTTTTTTTATTATGGTTTGTGTAATTCTTATTTATCAATGATTTTTAAATATAAATTAGTGAATACTTTTTTCAAAATATTTTTATACTTTGCATTTTTTGTAATTTTATTAAAAATATTTTTTATTTTTTAATTTATACAAATTATTAATATTTTTATAAAAAACACCATTAATATTAAATATTTAAAATTACTTTTTTTAGTAATAGTATTTTAATCAAATTTACCGTGCATCGCACGGGTAGACAGCTAGTACATTATTAATACCCAAACTTAGTCAAAATTGCAATTTTTCAAAAAGTTGTATTTCAAAAATGATTTTTATTAAAATCTATTTGAAATAGTTTCAAAATTAAATAATTTTTTAAAATTTTGATATCCAATTTTTTTTTCAATAAATAAATGAAATACCTAAAATCACATTTTAAGAATAACTAGTCAAACAAAATTTTTATTTGAAACTTTTATAAAAAGTTTCAAATAAAATTATTTTACACAAAATTATGTAACACTATAAAAATCTTTTTTAAAAAAAAGTCAAAACAAACGGGTCATCAGAACGAGGAAAGTAAAAAAAAAACTTGACTTCAAATCCAATAGCATCAACTTGTGCTGCAAGCAATGAGAATACCCAAACTTTAAGGAATAAACAGAACTAAATGACTATTAGTATTGAGAACCAGCCCAAACAAAAATCATGACAAGACTGGTCACAGATGAAATCTCTGGCCAAGTAGCTAAGCTTCCACATTGAAAAATCATCAGTTTGCAAGTGAAATCCATAAAATAATGACAATCTACAACTCATTTTGACCTAAAATAATTAAAATGCATGTATGCATGTAATTGAATTAAAATCCACAATGATGCATGATATAACCAAATGATAAGTAAAATTAAAGGTGGGGCAAAATTGGGGTGCGAAAACCTGCAATACATATATTTATGTAGTATCATTTATATTATTATAAAAAATACACATTTATCAATTTTTTAAAAATATATCGCTATTAAATTATTACACATTTTAATAAAAGTGTGTATTTATTTCATAATTCAACAATAACATCTATAATTTTTTTAATTTTGTAAAAAAAAACTTAAAATTATATGATATTTTGTAATTAATTGATTTAATTTTATTACAAACGCGGATAAACGGGTAGGGAAATGGATACTAAGGTACCCAGAGGGTAAGGGCATGAGTATGACCATTGGTGCCTACGCGGATATAGGCTCGGGTAGAAGGATTTTTTCAAACCACGGGTATAGGGACGAGTACTTTAGTACACTGCCCAAACCCTACCCATTGACATCCCTATGTATGGTCGTGCTAATATACGAGTTCTCAGATGAATGATACAGGATAGTGAAAGTAGACAAATCATGCATCCAAGAGAGTACACACACTATGAAAGTAGGTGTTGTACAATTTTATCTATTTTTATATAACTCGCTCTTTTTTCTCGTATTTGATTTTAGAAAGTCAATTGGGTATGTCGGGATAGATTAGCATGCACCCCGTGTCCTGCTTAATTATTGTGTTAATTTTATTTCTTTGCATTGAATCCCCCAATATTTTGATCACTTTAGCTACACATCGTTTGAGTAAAAAATGGTACTCAAATATATCTCATGGTGATTCGATATCTTTTACTACTTCACATTGTCGTGCAATTGCGACTTACATCAGATAATAATGGAGGTTTTCTTTCATTTTGGTGTAGTTCTAAAGGGTGAGCCCTCTTCTCCATTTTTTGTCTTAAATTTCTTTGTGTTTTCTTGTAGCGGGGAACTTCGAAGTCGGTATATTTTGTGGTTAACATGTATTCCAAATCTTTGTTGGAAGATAAAAAGAGTTTGTGGGATGACTTTTGCTTCCAAAAATCTATTTTTGGTGGTGAGGTTTTGTGTAACCTTGGTGATGTTAATGTGATCATTTCGCCTAATGAGTAGAGAGGAAACGATGGCACTTTATTAGCCTCGTGTAGCGCTGAACATGTTACCTTCTCTTCCTCTATCACCCATATGGAGTTAATGGACCTCCCTTTTTTGATTTAATAACCATTGATTGTCCCATTTTTATATTTTGGAAGTTGGTTCTCAATTCCTAGTTTACTTTTTCCAATGAGGATTGGGAAGTATATGCCCTTATGGGTAAGCATTAATCCCATAAGGCTACTTATGGTTGGAATAAGCGGGTGTTTGGTGACATTGACTCCCATATGGAGTCTCTCATGGTAATTGTGAGAAATCTAGATCCATTGACTGACCATAATATGCTTTCCATTGTGGAGGTGGAGACTAGATCTAAAGCCATTGCTGATATTTGGTTTCTTTTTAGGGTGAACGGGTCCTAATTGTCCTAAAGAGCTAAGGCTACATGGATTAAATTTGGGGATGCTAAATAAGGATTCTTTCACGCTTCTATTAAGTGTAGGTACATGAGGAATTTTGTTCTTGTACTTAAGGAACATGATGATTCTATATAAGGAGTGAGCAAGATTTATCGTGAGGTTTTTTCCTACTTCTTTGAGAGGTTTAAGGAACTAAATGATGCGCGGCCAAGACTAGATGGGTAGCCTTCAGATATCTCTTTGATGAGGATAATTTGGCCTTGACAATAACCTTTCGTTTTGAGGAGTTAGATGTGGTGGTGTCTCGGTGTAATAGGAATAAAAGTTTAGGGCCTTATTGTTTTAATTTTTTCATTCTTTAAAAGGTTTCAGATTCATTAAGGGAAGATGTGGGAATTACGTTTGATGATTTTCATTGTTTCTATTCTCTTTCCTAAAATGTTTCCTTTTTTTTGGTAACTCTCATTCCTAAGTTTAGGAACCCATCTTACTTAGGATATTTTTAGCTAACCTCCTTGGTTAAATCCCTTTATAAGTTTATGGATAAATATTTGGCTACGAGGTTATGATGTGTGATGGATAAAATCATTAGCCCTAACTAGTCCTCCTTTTTAAAAGGGATAATGTTGGTTGATGGCATAGTGGTTATCAACAAGGTGAATGATTTTGCTAAGCCAATCAAGAAAGCTTGCCTTAATTTTAAAGTTGATTTTGAGAAAGCATATGATTAAATTAGCTGGAGTTTCCTAGATTATATGCTTATTAGATTTTTCTTTAATGATAAGTGGAGAGCTTCGATCAAAGCCAATGTCTTCTTTGGTATTCTAGCTATGTTGATCAATGGTTCCCAAACTCTAGAAATCAATTTCCATAGAGTGTTGAAGTAGGGAGACCCTCTATCTCCTTATCTCTTCCTCCTAGTGGCAGAATGCTTGAATGGGATGATTCAAAGGGCTTTTGAGCACAGTCTTTTTTCAAGTTTTAAAGTCCACCCTCCAATTTGGAGGTCTCTCACCTTTAATATGTTTATGATATCTTCGGTTGAGAATTTATGAACTATCAGTGATATTTTGAGGAGTTTTATGGTTGCCTCGCGCCTCGGGGTTAATTTTTAGAAAATTAGTTTGATTAGGATAAATGTTGACCCCTCCCCCTTTTCTTTAACTTTATGAGGATTTGATACATTGTAAGAATGAGTATCTTCCATTTTAGTATATAGGGTTTCCAGTTGGAGACAATACACAATCTCTCATCAAACAACAACACCTCTCTATGCCGGCAATACTAGTGTTATTCATATTGCAGCCAATCCTGTTTTTCAGAAACATACTAAGCATATCGAGGTGGATTGTCATTCTATTCGGGAAGCCTTTAAGAATCACATTAAATATTTTCCGCATGTCTCCTCACAACTTCAGCTTGACGATATAATCATCAGGGCATTTCCTCGCCCTCGACATTAATTTCTCGTAAAAAAATTGATGTTGCTTGACCAACCGCATCAATTTGAGGGGGTGTCAATAAAGAAATCTGATATTTTTAGTTTCATATTATATTTTGTATGACATAGAAAGTTAGTAATTGTATATTATTAGAATTCAAATTAAAATATATTTATAATTTGTAGTAATAATTATGAAATAATTTGTAATTATTAAAATTGTACTATATATGGAGGAATACTTAATGAGAAAAGCATTGAGACAAAATTAGTTTTGAAAAAATTAGTTAATCTAGGTTAGTATTCTTGAGTGTCTTGGTTTTAGTAATGGAAGTGTGAGATATATAAGTTGAGGCATACAAATATTAAGAGGTAAAATTATTATGTGAGTAGATGGAAATTCCAAATCATAAATGTTAGTATATGCAAGACTTGTGAATGAAAAGAGATGGATTTATAATGTTGTTGCTTAATAAAATTCATGTGTTTGTGTTTATGATTTAACCTTGTTGTTGCTTAATAAAATTATAATGTTGCATCTATTTTTTGTGAATGTCTTTTTTTCCATTAGTGTGAGAGGAGACAATGTCATAATTTGATTTTTAAAATTAATACCGTTAAGGGTGGTTTTAAATTTTCGTAATATTTAAACGTCTATTTTACAATTAACAATCGTTTCAACTGTCACAATTATATTTTTACAAAAAGTTATAGTTGGGCGACAATTTTTTAAACCGTCGCAAAATTCGCTCGCGGCACAAGATTTTGAAACAATTGACAAATTGTCTCAACCCAAAGTTAGCGAAGGTTCAAACCGCCGCAACAACTAAAAATAACCAAAGATAATCACCCATAAATATTTGTTCAGAAAAAAGAAGAATGCTAATTGAAACTTCCCAATCAAGTCTCTCGTAGACAATTCCCCATTATAACAATAAATGACCATGTAGATAGATTGTTAGAGTATGTGGTACCCCTCCTCTTGTTAATATTATTGTCAACCGCATATTTAAAATTGTATAAGATGCAAAAAAATATGATGAAGATATACCATAGACGTATTTGAATATTAGACAAATTCTTAAGAATAAGATAAAAATAATTGGACGATAGATGAAAAATAAAAAGTAGTTAAACAAACTTTCACACTATTTAAATAGTAAAAAACATGTGATAATAATCAGATTTTACCATGATATCACTTTATTAACAAAATATAAGTGATGAAATCTGATTAGACGAACAAAATTTCATTTAAACTATTTATTGGACTAGTAATTTCATTCTTCTCTAATTAAAAATATATCAATTATAAGCAGTACTAACGTAGCTCTTAACAACATTATCCAACAAAACTTGCAACATTGAGGTGTTTGTAGGACTAACACATCTAGGTGTCTTGAACTGACTCACAGGTACACCTCTTTCAACTTGACTCTCGAGAATCTTCTGGAATGTTCCTTTCTCAACAACTCGGAGTTCAAGAGCATCAATACCTTGGACTTTTCTAGAAGTAACATAACCTGGATCAATAAAAGACTTATCCAAACAGTTACAACACTCAGAAAGAACTTCATCACTGGTTTCACCGTTGATTTCCCAGAATATGACATAGTGTCCCGGTTCTTTGGATAAATCTATGTAGCTAGTGTAATCAATCATCTCAATTTTCTCCTCAGCTAAAAATTTGGACGCATTTTCTACTGATAATTGTAAATCATTCTCCGTGTTCTTGTCAATGTTGATCGTAAGCAAAAGATTACTTCTGCGCATAAATTTGATTTCTGGAGTCGAGTTATGGAACCCCATAACCTTTACCACATCTCCTAGCCTATATCTGTATAAACCTGCAAATTATGCTATTTTAATTGTAACAAGAGTTTTTTATTTATTTGAAGAGACGAACAAAATTTTAGTAGATCGGAGAAGAAAGAAAGAAAAAGGAATTAGATACCTGCAGGATTGGTGAAAAGAATCTCATACTCCTCCCCAATCTTGACATCAGTTAAACCAACAGGCTTAAGCTCTACTTGATTTGCATTAAGTTGTGCCAACGGAATGAATTCGAAGTAAGCAATTTGAGGAAGAATACAATAGGTGGCAAATTCAGGAGGCACTTTAGGATTCACGTTTGAAGCAATCCCACCTTCTGAAGCACCATATTCCGAAGTCAACAAAGGAACTTCTCCAGCATAATGTCTCAATTTGGTCACATAGGGCAACATTGCACCTGTCATGATCCCTTGAACATACTTAACATTAGGAAAAAGCTCGGGAAACAATCCATACCAATTGCTTAATCCTTTGCATTTCTTGTGGATCAAGTTAGCTAGTTCAGGATTTGGTTTCAGCAATTTGGACATAGCAGTTCTAATGGAAGGAACGGTGATTCTGCTGCTAAGAACACCGTCCTTGATATCATTAACAAGTTCTTCCCAATCTTGTTCAAAAGTTCTAAAAGCATAGAGAATGTTGTGTGCAAATGTTGCTGAAATTGATTGAACTTCTTCTCTGAAAAGTAGTCCACATAAAAGGTGGCAATAGAGTGATTGATTAAAATCAGGACTGAAAATTATTTCATGAGGACTAACACTTGGTGCTTTAAGTGCTTGCATTAAATTCTTGTATCCTGGATGTCGGAATACATTTGCAGTGGTTGTTCCTAGCATCACACCCCCTTTTCTTTGTGATGCATAGTTGCTGAAGATAAAGTTTAAAGCCTTCCCATCTTGGATAGGAAAATCTCTATAAAATAAAATTTTGTTAGATTTTATTCAAAGATTGTGAATGGCATGTATTGGTGTGTTATAAATTTAAAGTGATTTAAAATAAGAGCACATGTCGGTGTGTTATCATTTACATGCTACCTAAACCGAAGGAAAAAATACATGAAATCAGGGGGCACCAGCTAGCCCGGGCAGGCGCCCTGGCCCAATCCCTATTTTCTTTGTACTCCTCCCAATTTAATAGTTGATTTTTAGACAAAATCAGGGGTAAAATTAGTAAAAATAGAGTGTGAAAATTAAAACAGATGAATGATTAATGGTGTAAAATTTTTGCCCAGACTGTATAAAATTTCTGGCTCTTGAAGTTGAATTTTTAAATGAATAATACCTGTTCCTATAGGCAAAAGAGGTTCGATATAACTGCACTATGTCTTTAAACAATTCATCATTCCATGGAATAAATTTACGATTCCCTTGACTAGTACCAGAACTGCAAAAACATAACAATTTTCTAAAATTAAAAAACTCCTAACTTTTGCAAATTCAACATAAAATATAAAAAAAGAAAAAAAATTAACAAAATATATCTCATACCTTAACGACACAGCTGTGATTGGTTTTCGAGTGAGAATAGGAGAAACATCATCAACCAATCTATTGATATAAGGCTCCAAATCTTTGTAAGTTACCAATGGAACACAAGCCTTGAAACTTTCAGGATCAGTTCTTCCATTCAATCCTAAATCTTGCAAATATTCAGCCGTTGCATTCTCTTCCAAAATCCTTCTCAATGTTTCCTTCTGAACATTCTCAGCATCCTTTGTTATTCTCTCAAATTCTTCAATCACTTTTTCAAAGTCATACTTTTCAACTTCTTCTCTCATCTTCACAATCCTACACCTATCATGTAGTCAAACAAAGGAGTGTCATTTCTCAGTTTATATTTACTATAATAATTAATATATAAAAACTATAGAGTCTGTGTTATGAGAAAATGATAGACAATAACGGAAATGGTTAGTAGTGAAACAAACAAGACAAGAAACAATAGTCAAAGGAAATTATATAGAAAAACTATAGAGTCTGTGTTATGAGAGAGAGTTAGAGAGAAAGAGAGAGAGAAAGAGGAACTTACACAAGTTTGTTGGAGACAAGACAGAGAAATTTAGGAAGAGAAAAGTGAGTTGCAGAGGTCAAGATTCTCCTAAATGTTGAATAGTATTTATAGGCAACTTTAAAATAAATTTGTGTTTGAAAACTTTAAGGAAATTAATATCAATACATAGATTCATGTTTGCCCATGGAATTTGGACGGAATTACGAGGGAGTGTATATCTTGGTCAATAGTTAATTAATCAAAATATTCTTTTTTTTGAAGATTTATTTTATTATTCCTTACTTGATAGTTATCCTTTTTTTTCTTTACCAATATTATATTAATTTTTTTATATAATTATTAGTTTTGAATAAGACTTGACTAGATTTTTCAAGATAATATTTAAGTTTGAATAATAGTATTGAAAGATTAATAATAAAATTGTACTGAATTAAATATATTCAAATGTATATTCATAATCAAAACATTTTTAAGAGTGTCATAAAGATATTTCATTTTGCGATTTACTATAAAAAAAATCATTCTCATCCTTTCCTGCTTTTATTCAATTAGTATATGTTGATTTTCAAGAATATATTAGTTTATAGTAATTACTTTTATATATGTTATTTTTTTAAAGATGTAAACAATTTTAAAAAAAAAATATGGTTCATGAATTTAGAAAACTTAATAAACTTTTATACAGAAAATTTTATTTAATATTATTAAATTTTTAAGAAAAAAATGTTATCATTTTGACTGAATTAAGTTATTTAAAATTTGTTGATTAGTTAAAAACAGATTAGTAAAACAGACATGATATTCTAGATGTTTGTTACATAAATTAAATTATTGTCAAGTTAACAAAGGCAAAGTATAAGAAATTAATTGATACATATCTAATCTTTGCTTCAATATGTGAAGAAAAATTAGAGAGTAATGATGAAAATCAAAAAGGTGAAGAAGTCTAACAATTTTGATATTAAAAAACAAATGAACTGCCCTAAATATATATATTGAATGTGTTAGTGGTAGTGGTGGAATAGTTATAATGCAATATGTAACTGTATTTAATAAATATTGAATTAAAAATAGGAACTAATAAGTGACTTGATTATTATTATTATTATTATTATTATTTATTTTCTTATTATTATTATAGTATTATCATATTATTATTTTTATTATTATTAATAAATCTGATGATTTGTTATTGGTGGAAAATTTGGGGGAATATTTTGGAGGGAAGAAGTTGTAGGATTATAATTTAGTATGATAATTAAATAATTTATAATATAATAATATATAAAGATAAGACATAGTTTTTGTGTACGCCTATTTTTCTTCAATTATGTCCTTTTCAATTTTTTTAATTTCAACTTTCCTTTATCTATTGTTATATGGTAGTTTTTATTTCTTTTTCATTTTATTTTTTAGTATTTTATAAATAATTAAATAAATGAGTTTAAAGATAGTGCATTGTCAGTGTAAAACAGTTTTATATATACAACTAATCAAAATACTTTAATTTTTCATATAATTTCAGTTTTTTAAAATTAGAAATTAGATTTATTCTGATATATATCGCTCATTGGTTGACAGTATAAAATATTTTACACTGTCAATATATTTTCTTTTTTCCCTAAATAAAAATATAAAATCATTGTTTAAATTTTTATCCGTTTGTCTGTCTGAACGATAGTAGAATATAAAGCTCAACTTATATAGTTGAAGATAAATAACACGATGATGAATAGTAGCAAATATGTTTTAATCAAATTGTTATGCACTTTAAACGTAATTAGATGAATATTCATGGCCATCATCATATTGTTTTGAGTACTTATGCCAAATTGTTAAGATAAACTCTGACAAATTAAAAGAGAATTTGACTCTCTTTTTTTCTTGTTAAGATTAACTTTTTAGTTTAAACAATTGTTTTTTAATATTTTTAATATTATTGAAAAATATTTATCTAACATTTTAATAATATTTATCAAACACAAAAATTTATCTTGTAATTATTTTATTTATTTTTATAATTATTTTAATTTTTATATTAATTAGTGATAAATAATAGTCACGAATTATGCATGTATGAATGATAAATATTTTTTTTTTTAAATAATTCTAAGTTAAAGAAAGGAGTTCAACTTTTGAAATGTATTCGGTTGATAGATTATTAAGTGCATAAAATTATTATTGCTTCAACTTACATAAAAAAGAGAGTTTAATATTTGAAAATTTAAACAAAGAAGAGAATTCAACCTTTGAAAAAAAAATTCTCTGTGTTGGAACAGATAACTTATCAGAAGATCGATGTCAGCAAAGATATTTAGTAGTAAATGTTCGTTGTAAAGAATTTATTTTAATATTATGTGTAAATAATGTAATTTCAAATAAAAGAATAACTATTTACCTTGATTTTTTTTCATAACCGAGGTGATAGTTAAAATAAGAAGATAATTTACCTCGGTTTTCTTATAAAACTGAGGTGTATAATATTCAGATTTTACTATAAAAACTTTTGTTAATCATATTTTATTCTAATACTAACTTATATTTAGGCGTCCCAAAGGGATGAAATATTTTTCACCATCCTTTTCATAAGTTTTTTTTGGAGAAAAAAATGATATATATTCCAAAAAAACATGAGAGTACAAGTTGATCCAAGGATCCAAGCCTCAAGATGACAAAAAAGAAACAGACAAAAACAAGCTAAAGATTATTACAATATCCCCATAGCTTTCTATCTAATTTAGCACACTCAAGAACCACATCTTTTATCGCAAGGAAGTCCAGCTCTTGCTCATTGTGAAGTTGAAAGGCTTTCCTATTCCTCAAGAGCCACACATGATACATCGTTTCAGCAAGACAAAGCTTCAGCAGCTTAGCACGACGGCTTTTTCCCCTAATGGCATCAATGATCCAATTCAACTCAGCTTTCTAGTCCTGCGGAGTGTGCACTATATGCATCCACATTAATAATTGCCTCCAAATTTGGCTCGTATCCCTGCACACAAAAACAAGTGATCACAGGATTTAGGCTCTCCGCAAAAGAGGCACTTGTCATCTGTCACAGTACCGAATCTGTTTAATCTGTCCTTGGTGAACAAGCGATTTTGGCAAGTCATCCAAAGCACAAAAATAGTGCGAGGTCTCGCAAGATTCCCCCTGATCAGATTCCTCCAGGGCACAATAGGTTTATCACCCCTAAGCTCCCAATACATAGTCCTTGTTTTGTACTTTCCTGTGACACTAAAGCTCTGCCACGCTGAAGTATTAAGAAGAAGATCCTTGTGTTTGAACATGGCTTTGATGGTCCAAGATGCAGTTTGCTTTGGCATATAGGTACTGACGTTATCCCTCTTCATATAAAAATGATTAACCCAATTAATCTACAAATGGTCCTTCTTGTTACAAGGATCCCACAACATTTTACCTAAGGTATCATGATTCCAAACACCCAGAATGCCATTAAGCCCACCGGCAGCTATAGGGTCATAAACAAGCTCCCAGGATATAGGGGCTTTCTTGTTGTCCGTATCCTGACCAGTTCGCAAAAATCTCCTACAAAGGCTCTCCACATGGGCAAGAATCTTCTTAGGCAAGGGAAAATTTTGGAGCCAATAGTTAGCAATAGCAAACAATATACTTTTCACTAATTGAAGCCTACCAGTATAGGATAATAACCTAGTGCACTGTTAGAATCCCAATTGTGTATATTTTGTATTTAAGTTTTGTGGTATTTCTTTCACTCTTGTGCCAAATTTGATTGCTTTTTGATATATTAGTATGTAAATAAATAACTTGGTGTTTGTTTTCTATTTAAGTTAGTTTATTAACTTTTGTAATATGTTCTATAGGTTTTAGCAATTTTTGGCAAGATGGAATGAAAAGAAATGGTCAAAACAAGCTTGCAATGAGGGTGGAAGACCAAAAGAAGGAGTTTTGTGCAAGAAGGCCCGCTCAGCGGAGTCCAAGCGGACCTGGACAGATATTTTCCACCAACAAGTCCGCTCAGCGGAGTTCAAGCGGACATGGGCAGGGACGAGCAACATAGTTGGCTCCGCTCAGCGGACCTTGAAGACAAATCAGATATTTTGGCTGCTCCGCTCAGCGGACCTACTTTTTCAACTTTTGTTCTTAGCCACATAAAATTGATGATTAAGAGTGGTTAGCATAATTTTTATCATAACACACATTTAGAAAGAAAAGCTAGGGCAAGAGAAGAAGAAAAATACCATATCTTAAGAGAAAATCAAGATTTCCAAACATCTTTCTTCAATCATCTTGAGTTTTATGTCACTAAATCTTGGTTTGTTGCTTGTTGTTGAAGCTTCCATGGATATGGAGGGCTAAGTTTTATCTTGTGTTAAGATTAGAGGTAGTTAGTTTGTAAATATGTATTTTCTTTGATCTATTATGTATGAACTTGGTTAATGATCAATACATGGTGAATATCTTGTTGTGTATGTTTCATTTGTTGTTTTGGATCACTATTGAGAGATATGTTTCAAAGCTAGATCTAAAATATATTCATCTATCAATGAACAAACTCTAGAGATAGATTTGTGAGTTGATAATCACATGTATCAAGCTTTTAAGATTATCACGTTGATTGTCGGCATGAGAGATCATCTGACGGTTAGTATGATAATAATCACGATATTGCTTTAGAGATAAACGGTATCGAGAGGATACGTGATTGTATTAATCATTAATAGATTCATATATATGATCGTGAGAGTACATATGAAGCAAACTAACGAACACTAACCTTGACACAGTTTTCCCAAATCATTTTCAAACCCTAGTTTATTGTCTTTATTTACTTCGCATGTTATTAACATTTCATGTCACCAAACAGTTACTCAAAACCTAACTCAAGATACACTAAGCTGTAGAACAGCGATAATATCGCATCAATCCCTGAGGAGACAATACTAGAAATACTTATCCTATACTTTCTAACAAAATGGCGCCGTTGCCGGGGATTGGCGTTAAGATATTATAAGCATAGAAATAGCTTTTGTGAGTTTTGAGCATAATTATTATTAATATTATCTAGGCTTGCCTCACTTTTTGGTTAGTGTTTCAGCTCTGGTTTATGCGTGGGAGTGTAGAAGCATGTCAGCTACATTTTGATCCAGAAATTGAAAGAACTGCAAGGAGACTTAACAACAAAACCAGGAGAAGAAGGAAACTAGCCAAAGAACAAAGACTAGCCCAAGAAGCAACTACTTCATAAACCACAAGTTATAGAAGAAGAGATGGCGGGGAATGGCGATCCACCACCACCACCAGATCCGAGACCACCATGTGCTAACAGTCCAAGAAGAACAGCCCAGTTTGCAAGAAACAACAACAACGCCAGAAATTCTGAGATGAGGACTGGCATTCTTCAGTTACTTTATGCTAGTCCTTTTGCAGGACTTGATCATGAGGACCCATATACACACTTGACAAAGTTCTATGAAATTGCCGGAGCAGTCAGAGCCCCTAAAAGAGAGGAAGAGCAGGTGTTTAAAAGATTATTCCCTCACTCTTTGATTGGCAAAGCAAAGGATTGGTACCTTGATCAACCCACTCAAACCATGACAAATTGGAATGAGTTAGAAGAAAAGTTTCTTGATAGATTCTTTCCTCAGTCACGGTTGCTTGAAGTAAAAACAACAATTTCAGTGTTCTCTCAAGGTGTGAATGAAACTCTCAATGAGGCATGGGAAAGGTATAAGTCAATGTTAATAAAATGTCCGAGTCATGGCTTTGATGAACTCACCCAGATTCACATTTTTCGTAATGGCTTACAACCACAACCTAAGCTTATGTTAGATGCTACTGCTGGAGGTTCCTTGATGGCTAAGACAGCAGTCGAGGCAATTGAAATAATTGAGAAAATGGCCAGAAATGATCATCAAGTGCAACATAACCGGGGAGTTGTTCAAAAGAAACCGGGGCTTATTGAATTAGGGACCAATGATGCTATTCTTGCTCAGAATAAGCTTCTTTCTCAACAAGTGGAGGAGCTTACAAAACAAATGGGAAGGTTACCTCAACAACTCAAGGAGCTACAAGATCCTAACAAGAATAAGCAAGTTGCTTTGTGTGAGCTTTGTAGTGGAGACCACCCTACCGGATATTATCCACCGGTGAATGAAGTGAATTATATGGCGAATCAAAATCAAGGAGGCTATCAACAAAGACAAGCTCCTTACCAAAATCAAGGTGGATACCAACAAAGGCCTAATGCACCACAATATGGCCAAGGGTGGAGACAAGACAATTACCAACAAAGACAAAATCCTTTTCAACAACCACCACCTCAAGACAAGCCTTCAAAGTTGGACGAGACTCTAAATCAATTCATGCAAGCATCAATGGCGAATCAAAAGAGTAATGAAGCGGCAATAAAGAATTTAGAGACTCAAGTCGGCCAACTTGCAAAACAATTAGCCGAGAAGCAAACCGAACCATTATTCACGGCAAACACTCAAACCAATCCTAAGGAGCATTGCAAAGCGGTTGTAACTAGGAGTGGGAGAGTGCTTGAAACTTGGTTAATGATACAATCTTATATTTCTTTATACTTTTTATTTTAAAAAATTATTATAAATATTTATTTTATTTTTTAAAATTGCAAAAAAAAAATTGTTGTACTTGAATAATTTTAGTGGACCTAAGAAGGTAGTCTCATGTATGGATCCACGTGCTTGCTGTAACATCCCAATTTTTATATTTTAGGTTTAATTGTAACTTTGATCCCCTCCTATTATATCATTTTTTTATTTTAGTCCCTCCACTTTTAAAACCACGATTTTAATCCCTTAATTAAGTTTTGTATTGGATTTTATTCCCCTCTCCAATTTAAAACTTATATTTAATGATGTGGCGTTTAATTTACTGATGTGTCGGTGTCAAGTCATTTAAAAATTAATCCAATTCATTTTTTAATTTAATATATATGTTAATGTTTTTTTATTAATTTTCAAACATATTAAACTATTATAATTATATAAAAATAGAATGATTAAGCCAATAACTTAATAATTCAGATTTTTAATCTTCATTTTTATAAATCTTAATTTTTATTCCAAATATTTTGATCTTTATCTTTTGTGGTTCACCCATCCTAAATTTTCTTTTCATCTTCTGTTTGCATACACAAAGCCAAAGGCCAACACATTTGGGTCGTGTTAGCTTGATATGCCTCTCCCATACATCACAGTCAGTAACAACACGGGAAGGCCATGTTCCCTAGCACGGGCCTTGTTGTTCCGAAACTTCCACCATATATTTTCAAATAAAAATAGGACAGGCAATGTTTCTTGATAGTTCTCGTGATCAGCACATCGACAGTTATGAACTCTTGAAGTTTTGGAACTTTTATGACTGTGGGTGTCTCCAAGTTGTTCAAATTCAAGTACTTAATGACCTTAAGTACCATTTACACGAATTAAGCGCCTTGAATGTGGTTAGTGGCTATAAATAATCCTTGAATCATTGTTACCAATTACCAACCTTTATTTTTTCACTATCGAAGTTTATTTTCCCGCATTAAGCTCTTGTTTTAAGTTTCTTTGTGTTACTTTGCTGAAATTACTAATTTCTTGTAAGAGCATCAAGTGTTTGTGGAGCTTTTTCTTATTATAATTCAAATCATTGTCGTCATCCAGGTTTACTTTTTCCAATACTATTGCATTAATCTTTTATGCATGCTATGTCTCTATTGTACTTTATTGTTATGTCCCTAGTCCATTAGGGACAAGGAGTCGTGAAACATATCTCATGGAAAACACTAACTGAATCATCTATATACGAATAATGAGAAAACATGAGCAAAATTTTATTTTAAAATCCGACGCTTAAATATATTTGTGTCTGTTGCGAAAGTAAAGACAACTCAGATACCGATCATGTAGTGAAACTACTGACAAGGTGACTTAATCTCAGATGAGAAAAAACCAAATTGTGGTGCAACAGAAAAGGTGTATCGCTCTTGGTTGACAAAACCGCATGGCTAGGGATGGCAATTTTGTCCATACTCAATGGCTACCTACAAAAAATATCCATAACCGGTAGGATAAAAACCTGCAAAATGGGTACGAACATGGGTAATACCCACTAAAATAAACGAGTATATGTGCGGGCACGAGTATCTTAATACCCACCCCACCCTATACTCGTGTTGCGGAGCAAAAAATACTCGAGTGTTTGCATTCTCGAAATACTACAGAGTCGCCACCAAATTTATTTATTCTAAAAGGAAAGGAAAAATATCGATAAAACCCATAAAGAAATGATAAGATGGTCGTCGCATCCAAGAGAGGGTTCGGGAGTCATTTATGCAAGGGGAATGTATTAGCACCCCTCACATCCATCGTACTTGATGGAACCCATTTAGCTAGTCTTGTGATCGAATGTTAGCGTGATGTTTACTTGTGTTTGTCATATCCCAAATTTGTCCGGCCCATTTCGAAAGAAAAATCAAATGTATTCGGTTTATTTTGGGTTTTTATTAAACACTTGGTTTGGATATTATTTCGTTTCGCTTACTTAAAAATTTAAAATAGTTTATTTAAAATTATTTGTATTTTTAACAAAATATCACATAACCTTCATATACTTTCAACCGGCTCTCTATTTTGATTAAATAAGGTAGCACTGTTGGTAAGGAACCAGAAGTTGCAAGCATTAGGTCATGAGTTCAAATCCGACCTTTGCCTTATTTTGCATTTTTTTCTTTAATTTATTTCTAACTTTATTTTATTCAAAAAAGTCACAAAAATAGCATTTTTAATCATTTTTATTTTTAATTTTCGTATTTATTATTTAAGTATTTTTTTTTCTATTTTATTCACAAAAATTCCCAAAAAATCATAAAATAAAAAATAATTAAAAAGATTTTAATCTATTTAGGAGACTATTTTGTATTTTTAATAAAAGAATCATCAAAAAATATGATTTGTTAAATGTGTCAAGAATCAAAATCAAATCACATTTGACTTAAAACTTTGATTATTTTAATTAATTTTTTATTTATGCTATTTTTATTTACCTAATGTTTTAGTATAAATAGGACCTATTTTTCACACTTTGGAGGGATAATTTCTCCCATTTGCACACTACGCTAACATCTACAATCTCTTACCATTTCTCTACACAATTTCACACTTTCAACTCACTTTTTCAAAACCTTATTTACACTATGTTATTTTCAAACACTTTGGCCGATGATTTCATATGATGCCTCCTTTTTTTAAAATATTTATTTTTGACCAATGATGATACCAGAGGCCTTCCTTTTTCCCTTTATTTTGTTGTTGCTACACTTTGGGTTTTTCATACAATTACAATCCACTTTTCTAAACGTTTGGATTTGACCCCTTTGGCCAATAATTTTTATGAGGCCTCTCCTATTGAATTTCAATTCTTTTTAAATTTAACCATATGGTATAATTTTAATATATTTTTGTTTTTTTTAAAAAGCAATTCCCCAAAGTTGTTGTTCCTGGCGAACAACAAGGTTGTTGATCTTGACGTACAACGACGATAAAAAACCCAAAAATCTCATTTAAAAAACCTAAAGGCTAAATGGGTCTCCTTGATTACAAAGAAGGCAAATGGTGCCTGACACATTCCACTTGCCTAAATTACCTACTAACCCAGATTTCACCAGTTAAAGGTTTTTTCCTTTAAAAATAAAATTAAGGTGGCGGCTCTGTTTTTATTAAAATTTTAAGTCGGTTGCCACATCGTTCTCTACTTATTACGAGAAACAAAAGAAAGGATTTTTAGGTTTTTTTATTATTGTGCATGCCAAGACATCGCATCTTGTGCCTACGTATTCCCTCGTGCAATGAGAAAGTTAGAGCATTCGTATTTCGGACTGAACTAAAAATGTTAGTGGTTTGGCTGATTTTAAAAAGGTTTGCACTTTGGCGATGAAAGTGATTCGCACTTGGGCGAGAAAAATAGTGATATGATGAGTTGGAAATGGTTTTTAGGATTTTGTAAAAGGTTAGCCAAATCAAGTTTTAAGGGTCTTTAATGGAATCCAAACTTCAACCAAAGACTTAACGATCATCACCTAAATGCTTTAGAACAATTTGCACAAGTACGTACAAACCCTTCTTAATTTCTCCATTATGGACCAAACTCGATTTGATCATTAAAAGTTTTTTTGAAGTTTTTGATTATGGAAAATAAAATTGAAAGAAAAAAAACACATGGTGTTGACTAAGGTTTATTGTGAAATTATTTGGATGAAAGGTTTGAATATGAAGTGTAATGGAAAAGTAATTTGACGTTGATCAAGTGTTTGAAGTTAGTTTAAAAAGGGTTTATTTTAACACACAATTATGTTATCTTGATTAGCAAGTGATATGGTCTAAAGATGAATAACAAGATATGAAGTATAATAAGCATATGATCAAAGCATAACAAACAAACATACACAAGAATATGGCAAGCGATTCCTAAAAGATAAGCAACTAAAGGAAAAGGAAATCTTTTTTAATCATTTTGAAATAGACTAATTGAAATAGAAAAGCATCCTAAACACACATCTAAGGATAGCATTTTTTGTTCTTTTAAAAGGTATTTGAATGAAAATTAAATATACATCTAGGCATGCATTTTTATTTTTGATGAAGGAAAATTAAAGTCCTAGACGTATATCTAGATAAGAAAATATTTATGAATATGTTAAAGAAGGCAATAATAACCTAAATTAAATTCTAAACAAAATATTTTTTATAAGAATATTTTAAATGAACAAAACCTTTTTCAACAATATATATATATATATATATATATATATATATATAAAAGAAAAAAAATTCTAAAAAACTAATCATTCTTTTTGTTTTTCACTTTTTAATGAAAAGAAACTACTACAAAAAAAACTTACAAACAAAGATGGCCAAAGGGTGTATTACCCAATAAACGGTCAAGGCACACGAAAAAGGGAACCACAACAACAAATACAGTGGACCTGGGTCAGGCCGGGTTAGACCCGGATCCGTTGCCCTTGATGGTGAAAAGGAGAAACTTCTATGCGTGGAAATTGCCCTTATTTTCATTGTTTTTGTATCTACTCATTTATAATTCTTCTTTTTGTTTTCTTTAGGCTGTACGTACCAGTGCATCTGTTAATGGTGTGAAGGTTGAAGGGAACCTGATGGGAATAGGTGCAAACCTTCTCTTTGTATTATTTTAGTTATATTGTAACATATGTGTATTTATTTAAAACTTTATTGTAAAAGAAATAAACAAATATAGTGTAATAAAAGCACCTTTTTTTTCATTTTGTCAAGAAATTTTAATAAATAATAAATTAAATTAATTATATATATATATATATATATATATATATATATATATATATATATATATATATATATATATATATATATATATATATATATATATATATGAGATATTCAAGTCATTTAACCACTAACTCCATAACATCATCGTGGTGCTCAAAAAAAAGTTTTTTCTAAATTTAATTTAATAATAGATATCCACTAACATCTTACAAAATAATAACTAACCACTAACAACATCTATCTTTATAAATAGTAAGAACAATTTTGTTATTTTGTTTTTGGTTTAATAGCCTCTATAGAGGTCAAATACTGAATCTTTTCAAATCTAGCAAATATTTTGCATGCACAACACACCCTTTCTTTCTTTCCTTTTGTGATCATATGGTCATATGAAATCATATTTTTGAAATAAGGTAAATCATGCATCTACATATTCAATATTCTATTCAACTTCTTTGCAAATGACAACATCATTTAACAGTTCAATAAGTTTTATTGAAATATATCCTTGAACGTCTAATTCTTTATTTTGTTGGAACATTATAATTTTTTAAATTTTACTAACATTTGAATATACATGTTTAAGGTTCAAGTTAGTGATGTTGTTATTTCTCTTTCCACTTCTTCATGTTTATTCTCTTTATATAAGATCTTTCATTTTGAAATTCTTTTAATTTTATTAATGTGTTAATCTTTGATTTTTTTTGTAGGTACAGTTTTGAAGGAACACGGAACATAATTTTTATTAAAGAATTATTGAAGAAGTTGAATTGTAAAAGATGGAGGTTAGAAAATAATGTTATAATATTATTTTGTTAATTGATTTTTGTTATTCAATATTTTAATAATGGAGGTAAAGATTTTTTAATTTTATTTTGTTGATCTTTATTAATATTTAATTATTTGATTGTAGGTAAATATTTTGAAGTTCTTCTAATTTTATTAGTGTTTATTTATTTTTGATTTTTTTGTAGATACAAATTTTGAAGCATTATGAAATATATATTTTAGAAAAAATGTCTTGATGAAGTTGGATTGTGAAAGGTAGAGATTAAAAAATGAAGTTGGAATGTGAAATATGGTGGATTAGAAGATAAATGTTATAATATTATTTTTTAATTTAATTTTTATTCATTATTATAATATGATATATATATATATATATATATATATATATATATATATATATATATATATATTGTTCTAATTTTATTAATATTTGTTAATCCATGATTTTTTTTAGGTAATAAATGATGGAGTTCTTCTAATTTTATTGATGTTTATTAATTCTTACTTTTTGTAGGTACAAATGTTCTTCTATTTTTGTTTATGTTTATTAATTTTTAATTATATTTTTTTAGGTACAAATTTAGTATTACGAGACATAATTTTCATAAATTTTTTGATGAAGAAGTTGGATTTGTGAAAAATGAAGGATTAAGAGATAAATATTATAGTATTATATTATAGTATTATTTTTAATTTATTTTTATAATTCAACATTATTATATGTGATTTTATTCTATTCTTATTTATGTTTGTTAATTCTTTATATTTTTTTGTAGCCATTGATTTTGAAATTATTTAATATTATTGACATTTGTTACTTTTAATTTATTATATATATTTTTTAGCATTCTTTATTTATATTTCTTACTTATGTTTAATTTTTGGTTTATTTACTTTTTTTTATTATGGTTTGTGTAATTCTTATTTATCAATGATTTTTAAATATAAATTAGTGAATACTTTTTTCAAAATATTGTTATACTTTGCATTTTTTGTAATTTTATTAAAAATATTTTTTATTTTTTAATTTATACAAATTATTAATATTTTTATAAAAAACACCATTAATATTAAATATTTAAAATTACTTTTTTTAGTAATAGTATTTTAATCAAATTTACCGTGCATCACACGGGTAGACAGCTAGTACATTATTAATACCCAAAACAAACGGGTCATCAGAACGAGGAAAGTAAAAAAAAATACTTGACTTCAAATCCAATAGCATCAACTTGTGCTGCAAGCAATGAGAATACCCAAACTTTAAGGAATAAACAGAACTAAATGACTATTAGTATTAAGAACCAGCCCAAACAAAAATCATGACAAGACTGGTCACAGATGAAATCTCTGGCCAAGTAGCTAAGCTTCCACATTGAAAAATCATCAGTTTGCAAGTGAAATCCATAAAATAATGACAATCTACAACTCATTTTGACCTAAAATAATGAAAATGCATGTATGCATGTAATTGGATTAAAATCCACAATGATGCATGATATAACCAAATGATAAGTAAAATTAAAGGTGGGGCAAAATTGGGGTGCGAAAACCCGCAATACATATATTTATGTAGTATCATTTATATTATTATAAAAAATACACATTTATCAATTTTTTAAAAATATATCGCTATTAAATTATTACACATTTTAATAAAAGTGTGTATTTATTTCATAATTCAACAATAACATCTATAATTTTTTTAATTTTGTAAAAAAAACTTAAAATTATATGATATTTTGTAATTAATTGATTTAATTTTATTACAAACGCGGATAAACGGGTAGGGAAATGGATACTAAGGTACCCAGAGGGTAAGGGCATGAGTATGACCATTGGTGCCTACGCGGATATAGGCTCGGGTAGAAGGATTTTTTCAAACCACGGGTATAGGGACGAGTACTTTAGTACACTGCCCAAACCCTACCCATTGACATCCCTATGTATGGTCGTGCTAATATACGAGTTCTCAGATGAATGATACACGATAGTGAAAGTAGACAAATCATGCATCCAAGAGAGTACACACACTATGAAAGTAGGTGTTGTACAATTTTATCTATTTTTATATAACTCGCTCTTTTTTCTCGTATTTGATTTTAGAAAGTCAATTGGGTATGTCGGGATAGATTAGCATGCACCCCGTGTCCTGCTTAATTATTGTGTTAATTTTATTTCTTTGCATTGAATCCCCCAATATTTTGATCACTTTAGCTACACATCGTTTGAGTAAAAAATGGTATGTCGCGGGCGAAAAATCGTTGTCCTTTTTTCGGGATGAGACACCTGATGCCTTCTTTGGGCTCGAGTGCTCAAAAAATGATTTTTCTTTTGTTCCGACCAAACTTTTTATTATTTCCAAAGTAGGAAAAGGTAAAAAGCTGCAATAACCTAAAAGTGGGGAGAGATCTTGGGTAAGAGGGTTGGTTATACGAAGGGAAGGTATTAGCACCCAACGTATCTATAGTACTCTATAGGTTTCTTTGTTTTGTTTATTCCATTCTTGTTATGGTGGAGGTTCTTGTGAGAAAGAGGTGGGACCTAAGGTGTTTGTTTGATTATGCTCGCAAAGATCATCGCGATCCTCTGCATACATATCCCTTAGAGGGAATCAGAGCATCTGTAGCTCGGGGTCTACGGGTGCTAAGGTTTGAGTGGTTTGAGAGAGAAGTTTTGCTCGCCAAGGATACGACCTTGTGCCTACGTATTCTCAAAGGGATGTTGAGAAAGTCAGAGCAATCGTAGTTCCCACTTATGCTAGTGGAAGCAAAGGAAAAGAGACAAATGTCATCTAAATGTTCGATGTATCTAATCTATATCATCACATACATCTGTTTGATTTTGTTTGAAAATCTTTTCATTATAAGCCCTGGGCCATGCCACTTATGGCGCTTAGAATGACAAAGATGTTTTTGTTTGTTTAACCAGCCTTGTGGCAAAAACTTTCAATGAAGTCAGCCTTGTGACAAAAAGTTTTGATTAATCAGCCAGCCTCGTGGCAAAAGTTTCAATGAAGTCAGCCTTGTGACAAAAACTTTGATTAATCAGCCAGTATGGTGGCAAAACGGTTTGATTGATTAGCCAGCCTTGTGGCAAAAAGAAATTTGATTGATTAGCCAGCCTTGTGGCAAAAAAGTTTGATTGATTGATTGTTTGTGATGATATAGAAGAGATACTCCTATCATAGAGATGATAAATGTCTAATCTCCTAGGGTATTTGATTTGGATATTGGGGATGCTTATAAGAAGCCCGTGGGTCCTTGTACGAAGCCCAAGAGGAGGCTATCCGAGGGTCCTTGCATTGTAAGCCCAAGAGGAGGCTATGGGAGGGACAATCCAGGGTCCTTGCATTGTAAGCCCAAGAGGAGGCTATGGGAGGGTCACTCGTTTGTACAAAGCCCAAGGGGAGGCATGGTATAGTTGGTTTGAGCTCTTAGAGCGATTTCACCGGGAAACCATACTCTATGTCCTAACCTAAACTAGAGAGATTCTTTGCACGAAGCCCAATAGGAGGCTATGGGGAACCTAGTGTTGTACTAAGTTGAACAAGTATATATAACACAATCACAAGTATGAACAAGTACGAACAAACATGAACAAGTACATGAACAAATATGAACAGTTATACATATATGACAAAGTGTGTGTATATAATGGAGTTTATGAAGGAAATATACCTGTAAGCACGATCCATGTGTATACACGGGGGCTCGGGACTCATACTCGGGGAGAGGCCCATTGAGTTTATTCAACAGCTATGTAAACAGGTTTTTACAAAAGGGCTTGGGACTTATACCTACATGGAGGCCCATGGTATTTTTGGGAAGATTTAAAGAAACCTTCATTTTGGATTTGTTATTCAAAGTTAAAAAACAGATTGAGATATGTACAAAAAGGCGTACAATGAAATACCTAATTTCATGTACAGGAATGGGTATGTACAAAAGGGGCTTGGGACTTATACCTACATGGAGGCCCATGGTATATTTTATGAAACATGGTTGATTATTTTGTTAAAAGATGCGTCGTTTGAAGAACTGTTTGAAAGTTTGTTTTGACTGTTTTCTGTACAAAGAAAAACTGTAAAAAAGGAAAAAAGAGTGGGTCTTATACTCTCTAATATTCGAGAGGCCCCACTGTTTTGAAAAACAATGGATGATTTGAAAGTGAATTGATTACTGTTGTGAAAACAGTTGATTGAAAATGAAGTTGAATTGATGAAAACAGACAAGTAATTCGTTTCTACAGTTATGGAGTTTTAGGCTTACCTCGAAGAATGAGAAATTGAATTTCTGAGTTTGAGGTGTTACCTTGATCTTCAGATGTTAGGCATCCACACCGGCAGAAAAGAACGTCAGATAAGTTCACAACCTTCAGCATTCCATGATCATCCAGTAATTGTTTATGGAATCCTACAGCAAATGGAAAGACCAAACAAACAAACAAAGCCAGAGAACAACAGAGAAATAATCTCGAAGTCTCGGATGAAGTTAGAAAATTCAAGTGATGTGCAACAGTAATTAAATAGAAACTTAAATGATTAACTACACAAGATAATATGAAAATATCAAATTCAAATAAAAATTAATTCTAAAAGAAGATATTTTTGTGGTTTTTCATGAAAAGAGAAAATATTTAGAAACATAAACTTAAATATGCATCTAATATATTTTATTGTTTTTTTTGTAAGAATTAAAAAACATACTTATAAACACATGAAAATATTAAAAACATATTTTTTTTGTCATTTTTAATAAGGATTAGAAAAGTTAAACTATATCCTATATTAAAATAAAATACTAAGTCTTTTTATGAAATTCTTTAAAAGAAAATTAAAAGAAATAGTTAGAAGAACTAATAATTGGGCCAGGGGTGTAGCAAACCTGAAAGGGGGTGAGAGCCCAATTGCTGAAAGCTGAAAAATGAATTAAAGAAAAAAAAAGAAGAAGCTGGGCCGGACCGGGTCGGGTCAGATGGAACCCGGATCCATCCATGTTTCTTACAACAAGCTGGGTTTTGATTGGAACCCTAAACCAACACAAGAGGCAGCGCCTCTTTTCCTTGTTCACGAGAAAAGAATAGAAAACATAAACTTATCTCTTCCTCTCAATCGTTCTCCCTCTGTGTGAACAACAACAACAGAGATTCTCACTTGGTTCATCATCTCTCTCTCTCGCTGAGTTTTCTGTTCTTTACCGAACAAAAACAACAAACTTTCCTCCTTGGCTTCTTATTCATCTCGTGGTAACAACAACAACAACCGAAAGCTCTCTCTCAGTTCTCTTGTAAATCAACAATGGTTTTTTGTTGCAAACCTCACCAAGATTCGATAGATGAAGGTATGATTCTCACAATTTATGTTTCTTCATGTTTCTGGGTTTAGAACTCATATCACCATCAATAATCAAATTCGTTTTCTTTCTTTTGTTTATGATATAGCGATAGTAGCTTATGCACTCTCTGTTTTCGGTTTCAAAAAATTCGCAGGTACAACAATTAACAGCAGAACTGAGGTCGAAGGTGGAAACGACTTACCTGCGGCGATGAGGTGTTCGCCGGATTTTGTGTTTGAGGTATGTATCGACCTTTTTTGAGCTTCTGGAATCTACTGCAAATTTGTTGTTGTTACTGTTTTGATTCTGCACCTGTTGCAATTTGTTGTTATTGCTGAAATTTCGTTGCAAGTCTGAACAGTTTCTTTGTAAATTATTGTTATGGTGCTGAACCGAATTCTTGCTGCTGGCTGCAAGTTGTTATCGTTGCTTTGCTGAATTTTTGTGTTGAAATTGCTTGTTGTATGATTCTGAATTGCAGCTCTGTGAAATTGTTACATGTTGATCCTGCAACTTTGGATTAATTGTGAACCTTTGCTGTTGCTTATGCGTTTTTGTTTTGTTCACTTACAGCAACAAAAATTCAACCTTTGCTTGTTTTCAATTTTTCAGCTATGCACAAGAATAACATATTTGCAAGAATGATTTAAACAATAATATTTGAGTATGAGGATGAATACAACTTACCTACGGCGAGGAGGTGTTCGCCGGTTTGAGGTATGCCTTGAATTCTTTATTGTTACTAACAACCTTGAATTTGTTACTAACAATCTCTAACAACTTTGCTTGTTGTTGTAGGCTTTTGATGAAGGTGATGCCATAACACCTCTCTTTGAACTTGCTTCAAGACTTGAAGATGGACTTCAAGTTGGAACTCTCCACCAAGGTATGAAGAATTTCTTCTTCACTCTCTTCAAACCATGGAACTTTGTAACTAGGAATTCTCACTTCTCAAGTGGTTTTCTTTGGTTTGAAGAATTGCTTCTTCTTGCCAAGAAACTTGAAAACTGTGAGAGAAAAGAGAGAAGTGAGAAAGCTAGTAGTATAGTAGCTTTGGTGTGATTTGCAATGAAATGAGGCCTTCTATTTATAGAAAAAGTTAAGGGCATGTTTGGATGATAATAAACTTGATTGGCAAATTGTAATGATTGCAAGAATATTCTTCATGAGATATTTCTTATGCAAGTGGGAAAAAAAATCTCTCTTTGATCTCTTTTTTGTCTTGAAATTATTCTTTTGTTAAATACACCCCTTTTTGTCTTGAATTATTCTTTTGCTAAATTCACCCCTCTTATGTTTCTTTTTCATGTTGCATGAGGACTTTGAAGAAAGCATGAAGAAGCTTGAACTTGAAGGATGGAGATTTGAAGAATTCAAGAATTGCATTTGAAGTTTTATTTTTTTCTTTTCCTTGTAATTCCAACTTTGTATGAATGAAACTTTGTATTCTTGAAAATGAATGGAATTTTGTAATTCTTGAATTTTGGATAAAGTGCACTTGTAACGCATTCGTTCCATGTAAATGCTTGAATTTCTTTTAGAACTTGAATGAAATTGTTATTCAAGCATGAAGCTTTGAATTATTCTTGAATGACCTTGAATGGAATTTGAATTCCTTTTGAATAGAAAATGATAGGAAATCCTTTGAATTTTAGGCCTTGAAACATGTTCTTGCCATCATGGATCTTTGAAATAACATTGAACTTGAAATTCTTGAATTCATGGTCTTAGAACCATACTTGAAGCAATTCTTTCAAAATGAACTCAAAATGGATAATGTCTTCTCCTTTTTTGCAAACCTTGAAGAAATCCTTATGGATAATTTTGAATTTTTTTCTAAATTCCAAGCAATCCATATGAAACACTTTCTTTCATCAATGACAAATCCACATGCCAATTCTTTGAACAAATTCCAAACTAATCTCTTGAATCGCACAAATTGAAAATGGCACACTTCAAATGAACACAAATTGATGACTATGGATCTTGAATTGAGACACAATTTCCATTGGATATTGTCATAGGGATTATTTGAAGATGATTGAAACCTTTGATTGACTTCCTGGGGATTTTTAGGGTTTCCCAAATGTGATCCCTGATTTCGGTCCCTAATAGTTCAAAACCCTAATCTGATGATTTGCAATTTCACTGTTGATCAATCCTTGTGTAGGAGATGTCTTGAGCCAATGGATTATGTAAAAATGATGCACTTGGGGTCTTGAGGTCATGTCCCAAGTCATTAGATCAAATTCTGAGCAAAAATCAGGAGTATGCTATCTTCAGTCAAAACCCTAACTTGGTTGGTTCAGAGTCTTTGAGCTTGTTGAAATGAATCTCTGAGGACCAAATGTTGATTGTTGATGAAGATGATTCATTTGAAATGAAGGGAGAACAAAACCCTAATTGATTGTTACTTGTACTGATGAGTGATTTCCTGATCAAATCCTGCTGAGTCACAAGTAACAAACACAGGCTATGCAATTTGTTAGAGATGCAAATGATGCATATGCAATGATATGAGGTGGTATCTTAGGTCAAAAATTGGGGTATGACAGATGCCCCTATTTAAGTTTCTTCAACCTGAGACATGAAGATTGAAAATCTTCGTTTTGATAGGGTGGAAGAGACTTAAATATCAGAAGACGCGAATTTTGGACCTAAGATACCAAAATTGCGAATGATGCAAGGATATCTTTACCGAGGGATATCAAGAACTGACTTCACTGAGGACAAGAGATTGGGAAGGATGTCTCAGTCCGTTTTAGAAAGAGAATCCTTTTTTTCTTCTTTTCGGGAAAGCAAGTGTATGCTTCACCGGGGAATGATAGCTTTGTAAGAAAAGCTTACCTATCGACATTATCGACTATCAGCTTGGGGATAGACTTGTTTAATAATGCGAAGGTGGAAGGTGTGAAACCGTATTACCGACTATCAGCATGGTGATAGACTTGACAAGGTAAAAAGAGTTTCAAAGGTTCGGTTAATATTACCGACTATCAGCCTTGTGATAGACATGTTGAATAACATAACCAGAACAAAAGGATTACCGACTACCAGCCTCGTGATAGTGGTTTTGAAGACATGATCAATTATCAGCCGAGTGATAAAATGATTCTGGAGACTTTGCTAGGGAAATTACTGGTTATTCAGCCTTGTGAACAGTAATAAGGCCCTGATTGTCAAATGGTCTTCATGATTGATTTCCTAGAGAGGAAAAATCTTTTGGAAGAGACATAAGCTGCTCAGATGATGAGGCTATTGCTTATGGTCTATTTTTCACGACTCTGTTTGAGGAATCGGAATTTGAATCTTTGGTAAAGACAAGGTTCTAACCAAGAATGAATTGGAAAGAAAAGTCAAACAAGACTTTGTACCCATGAGGAATGAACTCGAATGGGGATTTTCTCCTTTGTTTTGAGAGGAGAAACTAAAGCAACCTTCTTCCACGAGGAATGATCTCAGTGGGGAACTGGAGAAAGAAAGGATGTTATTTCTGCTTATGGGTGACAACCTACTGGAGAGATGACACGCCCATACTTGTTTCTTTTTTCTTTTCTTTCTTCTTTTTTCTTTCTCTTCCTTTTTCTTTTTTTTTTTGGGATAGATATATCCTGAACAAGTGATTATTGAAGCAAACATTGAAAAATGCAAGAATGCATAGATGATGCAAATATGTATGAATGATGAATGTCATGAATGTAGCATGCATGCTGACGAAACTGACAGACAATGAAGTATATACTGGAGAAGGACCAACGTCGCAATACAACCAGATACTTGGCAAATGTTCTTCAACACGGTGTAGATAACATAGGTGATGAATGGTGTTGCGTGCTTTAAACTTCTCTGGGGAAGATGAGCATCTTTTCTTATTGAGATGGAAGAACCTTTTCACTGGAGATAGAAAATCTTCGTTACTGGGGATAAAAGACCTTCTTCACTGGGGATAGAAGAGCTTCTTCATTGGGGATAGAAGAGCTTCTTCACTGGGGATAGAAGAGCTTCTTTACCTCGAGGGATAATTGCTTCATGAATTCTTTTCTGGGACAAGAATACCGCTGTCTCAACAATTTTTCAGGGAGAATCCTTTTGTTCATCTTATGGAGACGACTGCTGATGTTCCTTCCGTTGTTCACAACTCAAAGGAAAATTTCGCTTTTATTTTGAAAAAGAAAAGTGAAGTAAATTCATTTAAAACTGATTTTTTCTTTTTTTGTTTCAAAAGTGAATAACACAATTAAAGCGTCATTTTGCAAGCTGAAAGAAATTAAAGATTGCAAACAAATGGGCACAAGGCTCAAATTTATTTAATAGGATGGAAATCAGCTAAAGGCGTGATTCCATGGAGTATTTACAAAAGTTGGAAATGGTAATTATGCGGAAAAGGCTACATTGAAAGCAATAACCACTATTCCCCCTAACAACTTTGAGTTCCAACTGTATTTGTTGCTTCAGATTGGCGATGATTTGTTTGAAGATCCTTTGATGAAAAAGACTCCTCAGGTGACGAAGTATGGACTGATGCAGTTACTTTGTCATAAATCCTTAATTTTTGCCTAGATTTCCCTTTCAGGTTTTCAATCTACCAGGATGAATTTTTTTCTGTTTATTGTCTCTAACTTTTGCCTGGACCTCCCTTTCGGGTTTTCAGTCCACCGAGACGCTCATTTTTGCCTAAGTCGCCCTTTGCGGGTTTTCGACTTACCGAGCTGTTCTTTTGTATTTTTTTAGACAAAGTATTTCTTGACTGCATCAGCATTCATAGGATATGGGAGTTCGTCACCATCCATGGTTGCAAGAGTCATGGCACCGCCAGAAAATGTTCTTTTGACAACATACGGGCCTTCATAATTAGGAGACCATTTGCCCCTAGAATCTGGTTGAAAAGACAAGATCTTTTTAAGCACGAGGTCGCCTTCTTGAAATTCACGAGGTCGAACCTTTTTGTTGAAAGCTTGTTTCATCCTTGCTTGGTATAACTGTCCATGGCATAGAGCAGTCATACGTTTTTCTTCGATTAAGTTCAACTGATCGTATCTGCTTTGACACCATTCAGCCTCTGATAACTTAGTTTCCATGAGGACTCTCATTGATGGGATTTCAACTTCTACGGGGAGCACAGCTTCCATGCCGTATACCAGAGAAAAGGGAGTTGCCCCTGTTGAAGTACGCACTGAAGTACGGTACCCATGTAAAGCAAATGGCAGCATTTCATGCCAGTCTTTGTAAGTGACGACCATTTTCTGGACGATCTTCTTAATGTTCTTGTTAGCAGCTTCGACGGCGCCGTTCATTTTTGGTCTGTAAGGAGAAGAGTTATGATGCTCAATCTTGAATTCCTCACACAATTCTTTCATCATTTTGTTGTTCAAGTTTGAACCATTGTCAGTAATGATCTTGCTGGGAACACCATATCGACAAATGATGTTATTCTTGATAAACCTTACAACCACTTGTCTTGTAACATTGGCGTAAGATGTTGCTTCGACCCATTTGGTGAAGTAATCAATAGCTACCAGGATGAAACGATGACCATTTGAAGCTTTCGGCTCGATCATTCCAATCATGTCGATACCCCACATGGAGAAAGGCCATGGAGATGAGAGAACGTTGAGTAGAGTCGGTGGCACATGGATCTTATCTGCGTAGATCTGGCACTTGTGACATCTCTTCACGTGTTTATAACAATCAGATTCCATTGTCAACCAATAGTATCCTGCTCTTAAGATCTTTTTGGACATTGCATGCCCATTTGAATGAGTTCCAAAGGATCCTTCATGCACTTCATGCATTAACATGTCTGCTTCGTGTCTGTCCACGCATCTGAGCAAAACCATGTCGAAGTTTCTTTTGTATAGCACATCTCCATTCAGGAAGAAACTGCCAGAAAGTCTCCTTAGAGTTTTCTTATCTTTGTTTGATGCCCCAAGCGGGTACTCTTGAGTTTGAAGGAAACGTTTGATGTCGTGAAACCACGGTTTATCATCGATGACGGCTTCAGTTGCAAACACATAGGCGGGCCTTTCAAGGCGCGTGATTCTGACTTTAGGCACATCATTCCAGTGATTAACTTTGAACATGGAAGATAGAGTAGCCAAGGCGTCTGCCATTCGATTCTGATCTCGAGGTATATGATGCAATTCAACCTTGTTGAAGAAAGTCAAAAGACGCCTTGCATAATCTCTGTAAGGAATCAAGCCAGGGTGGTAAGTTTCCCATTTGTCTTTGATTTGGTTGATCACGAGGGCTGAATCTCCATATATGTCGAGGATCTTGATCCTTAAGTCAATGGCTTCTTCGAGACCCATGATACAAGCTTCATATTCTGCGATGTTGTTGGTACAATCAAATAGCAGTCTGGCGGAGAATGGGATATGAGTACCCTTGGGAGTGATGATGATTGCCCCAATCCCATTGCCAAAAGCGTTTACTGCTCCATCAAAAATTAGGCCCCATCTTGATCCAGGCTCAGGACCTTCTTCAGGTAACGGTTCGTCACAATCTTTCATCTTCAAGTACAAGACATCTTCATCAGGAAAGTCAAACTTGAGAGATTGATATTCATTGATTGGTTGATGCGCCAAGTGATCGGCGAGAATGCTTCCTTTGACCGCTTTTTGAGCATGGTACTCAATGTCATACTCGGATAACAGCATTTGCCATCGGGCAATCCTTCCTGTTAAGGCAGGCTTTTCAAAGACGTACTTGATCGGATCCATTTTGGAGATTAACCAAGTAGTATTGTTGATCATGTATTGGCGGAGACGTTTTGAAGCCCAAGCCAAAGCACAACATGTTTTTTCGAGCATGGAGTAGCGAGACTCACAGTCTGTGAATTTCTTACTCAAGTAATAGATAGCATGCTCCTTCTTACCAGTTTCATCTTGTTGTCCAAGCATACAACCCATGGATTCTTCCAACACAGTAAGGTACATGATTAATGGTCTTCCTTCAACTGGAGGAATCAATATCGGTGGTTCTAACAGGTATTCCTTGATACTGTCGAACGCTTTCTGGCAATCTTCAGTCCATACAACCCCTTGATCTTTGCGGATAAGCTTGAAAATTGGCCCACAAGTAGCAGTCATTTGAGAGATAAATCTGGAGATATAGTTTAATCGTCCGAGAAATCCTCTTACTTGCTTTTCAGTCTTTGGTGCAGGCATCTCTTGAATAGCTCTGACTTTGTCGGGATCTACTTCAATACCTCTTTGGCTGACAATGAAACCCAAGAGTTTTCCAGATCTAACCCCAAAAGTACATTTGTTTGGATTCAAGCGAAGCTGATATTTCCTTAACCGTTGAAACAACTTCAAAAGGTATTCAATATGTTCTTCTTCTGTGCTGGACTTGGCTATCATGTCGTCCACATAAACTTCTATTTCTTTATGCATCATGTCATGAAAGAGAGTAGTCATCGCCCTTTGGTAAGTTGCGCCTGCATTCTTCAATCCAAACGGCATCACTTTGTAGCAAAAGGTACCCCATGGGGTGATGAAAGATGTCTTCTCCATGTCTTCAGGAGTCATCTTGATCTGATTATAACCGGAGAACCCGTCCATGAAGGAAAAGACGTTGAACTTAGCGGTGTTATCAACCAGCATGTCGATATGTGGTAATGGAAAGTCATCTTTTGGACTGGCCTTGTTCAAGTCACGGTAGTCAACACACATTCTGACTTTGCCATCTTTCTTTGGAACTGGCACTATGTTGGCCAACCATTGAGGATATTCTGAGGTGACAAGAAAACCTGCGTCGAGCTGTTTCTGAACTTCCACTTTGATCTTGTTAGCCATATCAGGGTGAGTCCTTCGCAATTTCTGCTTAACTGGCGGACATTCTGGCTTCAACGGCAAGTAATGCTGAACAATATTGGTATCCAACCCAGGCATGTCTTGGTAGGACCAGGCAAACACGTCAACATATTCTTTGAGAAGGTCTGTCAACTTACTCTTGACATCAGTATCAAGCAGCAATCCAATGGTCACTTCTTTTTTGTCTTCTTCAGAACCCAAATTGATCTTTTCTAAAGGCTCTTTGTGAGGCAGAATGGCTCTTTCCTCGTGCTTAAGTAATCGAGAGATCTCGTCCGGGATCTCCTCTTCTTCCTCTTCTTCGGCTTCGAACACAGGAAACTCAAAGTTGGGAGAGGGCATAGGGTTATTGCATTCAATGGGTTTATCAATAGTAAATTTGCACATGTGATTTATATTTATTTCAGAAAATTTATTAATGCAGGAGTGTATGCAGATTTTTTTGAAAAGTTTTTTTACTTTTTTTTATTTTTTTTTTTGGTTTTTTAGGATTACCATTTCCAGAAAAAAAAAGCAAAAAAATAAAACACATAGTGTAGGGAATTCAAAATGACACTTTATTTATGATTCATTTTTGAAACAAAGCCCTAAACACAAACTCATTTGTCTTGGGCAGGACAAAGAGGGAAACTTTTAAAACAAAGCCCTATACACAAAGTTATTTGGGCGGAACATTTAAAAGCAAAGCCCTATAAAACATCTCTCTGCTTTGGGTAAGGCAGGAGGTCAAAATAACAGCGAGGTGATTACTTTGAGCGGCGAACAACATTCGGAACGTCGACAGCTTTCCAGTAGCAACGAACTCCTCTGTGTATTATGTATTCAGGAAAATTCTCCTCAGAATTATCTTCAGTATTGACATTGACCGCTGGTCGAGCAGGATTTGAAGGTCCTGGTTTGTCAACCTTGTTCTTTGTAGAGTTGAAACGGTCTTCTTCTACTTCTTGAAGAGCATAAGACGAATCACAATCTTCAGAATTTTCAGGATGTATTTCCCAGTCTTCAGGATGAAGAGACTCATTGTCAGCGACACTTTCCGAGTCAGTTGCGGGACCATCTTCCCCTTCATCTTCAAAAATGGCATTTATGTGATAATAACCATCTTCAGGATTATAAACCTTGGTAGATGCATTAAATCCGAAATCTTCAGTAATTTCAGGCTGCTGAGAAAATTGACAGGGCTGATAGGCCTCTTCTGGTTGACTATTATATTCAAAGGAATCTCCCCATCCAGTTGGTTGGATGTCTTCAATCGCAATCTTTGAACTTTCAGGTGCAGTGTATTTCACCATATAATCAAATTTGCCACTTGGTTGTCCCAAGGTGTCCCAGATTTCTGCAGGAACAGGCTCAGTTTCTTTGCCTTTGGATTCTTCTGAAGGAGGATATGGTTCTTCCTGAGATATATATCCCGAGTCATTGAGATAACATTTCCATTCTTCTTCAGGATCGGCCAAACCTTCTTCGATGCATTCTTCGATAAGGACATTAACCTCTTGAGGAATTGGGTTAAGGAATCCTCCACTAATGAATGTTTCTTTGATCGGACGAAGGGTTTCATCCTTCTTGGTGCAGTTTGAGAATGTTGGTGAACATCCGAGACCTGCTCTAGTTTCATTCTTGGTAGGGATCACAACTTGCCCCCAGCCAGTGGTAGTTCCATCTTTCTCTACTTTTACCGCCTCTTTGTAAGAAGAGATTGATGCTTTCTTCTTGGAAGATTCGTCTTCTAAAGAGAGACCTTGGAACTGCGTTCCTTCCTCATTATCGGCACTTATGAAAGAGAAATTGGATAAATGACTCACCATCAAGGCTTGTTCTCCACTTATCGTTACCAATTTTCCATTTGTTACAAATTTTAACTTTTGATGGAGCGTAGAAGTTACTGCCCCTGCTTCATGGATCCATGGTCGTCCTAACAGACAGCTATAAGCAGCTTGAATGTCCATGACCTGGAAGGTGATTTGAAATGTATGTGGACCAATTGTCATGGGAAGGTTGACTTCGCCAATAACCGATTTTCGCGATCCATCAAATGCTTTCACTACTACACCACTGAATTTCATAGGCATTCCTTGGTAAGACAAGCGAGCAAGAGTCCTTTTTGGCATAACATTCAAGGAAGATCCGGTGTCTACCAACACATTGGACAAAGAGTCTGACTGACAGTTCATAGAAATGTGCAAAGCAAGATTGTGATTTTTACCCTCCTCGGGGAGTTCTTCATCACAGAAGCTTAAATTGTTGCAAGCTGTTATGTTGGCTATTATCCCCTCAAAGTGATCAACAGTCACATCATGATCTACAAAAGCTTGATCTAAGACCTTCATCAGGGCTTCCCTGTGGGCTTCTGAGTTTAAAAGCAATGAAAGTATTGAGATTTTTGAAGGAGTCTGCATAAGCTGATCCACAATCTTGTATTCACTTCTTTTGATAAGTTTCAAAATTTCATCAAAGTCAGGATTGACATTGGTTCCACTGGATTGACCAACATCAGCGTTTGTATTACTGACAGGAGTTTCCTCAGGATTCCCCACTGGAACATTGATATGATTTTGTCCGGTTGCGGGAGCAACAGGCTGCTTTGGAGGTAGTGGAGTATACACACGTCCACTTCTTGTTACTCGGCTTACATCAGCGATGTTTACGACAGATGAGAGAGTTGGTAAAGGAACTTCTTGTCCATCCTTTATCATTGTTGCATTGTAGTTGTATGGAACTGCCTTGTCAGAGTCATAAGGAACAGGTCCAGGTAGACAAATGATCAAAGGAGCAACAGGAACCTTTGGCTTGTTGTAAGTAACTTCTATGCGCTCAGGCATGTTGAAATGAGGAACGATGACGTTAACTGTAGGCATTTCCGAGTTGATATCTGAGACTAAAAGCTCATGCGGATAACATCCTATCATGTTAACTTCATTTTCATCCCTATTTCTGTAGATCTGAAGAGTACCATTATCCAACAGTACTCGGAGATCTCTTCTCACAATCGAACATCCGTGAGGATCTACACAACATATGCTACAGGAACCATAGTGATGCTGGCGAAAACTCGGCCCTCGATAGAGAGTGGCGTGCATTTGTACCAAATCGGCTCTTGAGTAATTGATATTATAGACTCGGTATGGACCAGGACATCCATACACCATGTTTACAACATGCCCTCCATGATTGGGCAGCGGATTTGCTTGCACATTTGGATTCAAATTTCTGAATGAGAGGAGATTAGATCTAACCAACCTCTGAACTTCATATTTCAAAGCTATGCAATGCTCAAGATCATGGCCAGGTGCTCCTTGATGATAAGGGCATGAGACCTCTGCTTTGTACCACCATGGGAGTTTCTCAGGTACTGGTGGTGGTGCTTTAGTTTGAACAAGACCTCTTTCAATCAAAGCAGGATACAACTCTGTGTAGGTCATTGGAATCGGATCAAACTGTGGAGCTCTTTGTACACGATTCTGATTATTGTTGAACTGTTGAGCCTGTTGTCGAGGCTGTTGTTGTTGAAACTGCGGGGTAAATCCCGGATTTGGTGCTGTATTAACGACTGGCGCAATAGCAGCAATCTGTTGTCGACGATTGACGTTTCCTCTTGGCTTCCCTTGGGACACCATGTCAACACTTTGTTCTTTCTTCTTTGGGAAACCACTTCCGAACTTTTTGGTTCCACTCGAAGATCCACCTTCTTTAGTCAGACGTCCGGTTCGGACTCCTTCTTCTAGACGCATCCCCATGTTTACCATTTCGGTGAAATCACTTGGAGCACTAGAAATCATGCGTTCATAATAAAACGGATTGAGAGTATTCAAGAAGATCTTTGTCATCTCTTTCTCTTTTAACGGTGGATTAATCTGAGCAGCAGTTTCTCTCTATCGTTGGGCATACTCTTTGAAAGCTTCATGGTCTTTCTGAGCCATGGATCGAAGCTGATCTCTGTCTGGAGCCATATCCGAGTTATACTTGTATTGTCGGACAAAGGCCTCGCCTAGGTCATTGAATGTTCGAATATTAGTGCTATCCAAGCCTGTGTACCACTTCAGTGCGGCACCAGTCAAACTGTCTTGAAAGTAATGGATAAGCAACTGATGATTATCTGCATAAGTAGACATTTTTCTGGCATACATCACAAGATGGCTTTGTGGACAAGAACTTCCTTTGTACTTCTCAAAGTCAGGGACCTTGAATTTAGCAGGTATTTGTACACTGGGAACCAAACATAGCTCCTGGGCATTCTTTCCAAACAAATCTTTGCCACGAATAGCTTTGACTTCCAGTTGAATCTTGTTGAATTGTTCTTGGAGATCTTCCACAAGATTACGCGGATTTGTGCTATCACCTTGATCATAATAAATCTCATTGCCATCATAAGGAACAGTGTGAACCGTAGGGGTCGGAACCGTCATAGTGGGTTGAGAAAGTGCCATAGTGACTTGAGAAAAAGTTACCCCCTGATTTGGAGTGAACTGCGAACTTTGTGCAGCAGGCGCTTCAGTTGTAGTTGTTTGAACCCCAGAGAAATTATGGCGGAAACCTGTACCAAAGCTGAAAGGCGTGCCCCAACCTTCTGGCATGGAGAAAGATGGAATACCGAATGCAACTGTAGAAACTGGAGTAGTGACTTCAGATGTTACCGTTGCTTGACTATTGGGTGGTGGCGGCTGATTCTGTGCGGCCATTAAAGAGTCAACCAGAGTAGTGAGACTTTCCAATTTTTCTTGAAGGGTGGTCACTGTACCACGGAGCTCAATATTCTCTTGTTCAGAGTGTTCCATTACTCTTCTTCTGCTTGAACGAGTATTGTATCTGTGATCTGATTGCGAGCGCGGTCGAGAAACTTTGAGACGCGACAGCTTGACGATCTAATGGAGAAAGATCCAAAAGATAAGACTCTATACAACAGACTCGATATGCAGAATGATGTATGCAAAGAGAAATTTTATGATTTTTCCAAACATTTTAAAGATTATTTCCTTGCAAACATTTGAACACAAACAATTCTTTTATTCATTTTTTTTTATTGCAATAATGGGAAATGTTACAACATTGGAGCGTAGCTCCTTACAAAAGCAAATGATAAATAAAAAAACAAATCCTAAACATCTTCATCAGACGAAGAACCAAATGCATTGTGCAGCTTGAGCTTCATGATTTCTTTCCCATAGTAAGCTTTCAACTCGGCCTTTTCAGCTCTCAGCTTGTCAACCACATTCTTCCAATTGTCAGGCATCGGAGCGTTGCTTGTTGAGCCTTCAAGCTTTTTCTTGCTTTCTTTGATGTATCTTCTGATTGCGGCATCTTTCCGACGGATCTTCTCATCTTTGTTCATGAGCCATCCATCCTGATAATAGAGAGTTTCTTCATGTTCTTTCACTTTTTTCTTCAACTTTCTATTTTCTACCTCAGTTCTTCGAAACTTTTCTTCCCAAGCGTCTTTTTCTATCCTCATCTTGGTCAAAGTGTCTTGGTATTCCTCCATAGCGGGAATGTTGGGTCGTTGAGGTACCACAGGGAACATGGGTTTTTCATAATCATAAGGCATTTGAAACTCCTTTGCTCTTTTCTTTACCCAGCAGGTGTAGGCGTTTGTAGCAATGCAGTTCCTTATCTCACCTTTTTCTTTCCATCGGATATCGTACCAGGCTTTCACCATTTTTGTTTTCAACCCTTGAGGATCATTTCCTTCCTGATAGAAGTAGCTTTCCACTGTAGGGCCAATGGGTTTAGTTGAATTTGCATACCCGAGTTATCGTCGGGCTAGGACCGGATTGTAATTAATTCCTCCTTGTGTACCAATGAGGGGTACGTTGGCGAATTCTCCACAACTTTCAATGGTTTCTGTACCGCAGCGAGCCAAGGTATACCACTGAATATCATTATTAGTAAGAGACATAAGTCTTTGAGACCAACGTAAACCTTCCCGGTTTTCCGTGAAAATGGGAGACTTAGGTAAGTGTGAAACAATCCATTTAAGCAACAGAGGTGCACAACATACAATAATTCCACCACCTTGGTGATTCCTATGATGGACAGAGAAATACGTGTCACCAAGCAGAGTCGGAACGGGATTTCCATTCAAAAAGACCTTTATGGCATTGATATCAACAAAGTCGTCGATATTGGGAAACAGAACCAACCCATAGATGAGCAAGGCTAGTACAGCTTCAAAAGCTATCATGCTACCAGTCTCGATGAAATCAAAGGCTCTCTTTATTAGAAAATGTGAAGGCAAACCTGGAAGGTTTCCTTTGGTAGTCCAATTACTCTCTATTTCAGATTTCTTCAAGTGGGTACCTGTTGCAATGACTGGTGACTTAGGAATGGCTTCCAAACCATTGAAAGGTATTTTGTCAGACACAGGAATACCCAAAAGATTGGCATATTCTTCCAAGTTTGGTACCAACTGATAGTCTGGAAAGGTAAAACACCGGTAGACGGGATCATAAAACTGAACCAGAGTTTTGAGAAGTTCTTCATCAACATGAGTGTTCAAGATAGGCAAAAGCTTTCCATAGCTTTTCCTAAAATCAGAAGGATCTTGTACAAAAGACGCTAACTCTTTCAGTCTTTCCACATTAGGCTCTTTGAAACCGTACCTCTTGGTATGCCTTTTTACCCACTCCATAACCTAATCCTATAATGTTTGCAAAGAAAATTCTCTAATTGTTTGGAAAAAATCATGTTTTTATGGAAAAAGATTTTTTTTTATTTTTTATGGATGTATGAATGCATGGATGCATGGATGCCACATATTCAAACATGGTAAAGCGAACATGGTAACGCAAACATGGTACTGTAAACATGGCAACACAAACATGGTAACACAAACATGGTACACACAGGTTCAAAGGTCCAGCGTCACGAGCATGAGGTCAGAGAACCAAACATGGGATAGTTCTAGTTAATCACCTGCAAAACATGTTCTACTGATACGTCAGAGTCTACATCTTTCTTTCGGATATTACCGGCTTTCCACAATTAAACTCATGAGCCAGCAATATTCTCAAGAAAAACTCGTCTGAGTGTGGTTCTCCGCATGACAACTAATCCAAGTCTTCACCTGAATAGTTTCTGCACCACAACCTAATAAGGCCAGGATGGGTTGGGGTTCTACAGCCAACTCAGCTTCTACAGTTCAATGAAAGCAATAATGTCTTCGCAATTAACTCGCTAAACATATATTACAAATAAGGAACCTCCACTGAGCGGAAGGATTCTCACGTGCGCCTGCACATGACTATACCCTCCACCTAATTTCTTATGTGTACTTAATCCGGGTTAGGATTTGTCCATAATGTATCACTTGTAACAGAACCACGCAAGTAACTGTCATACCCCAAAATTTGCCCTCCCATATTCCACCTGCAATGATTCAAAATTCAAGATCCAGTCCCAAAGATTACTCATTCAAAAGTTCAGATGATCCACAGTCAACTGGTTTGACCTAAAAGTCAACCGTAATCAGAGCATAGTCAAAGCCTCCCAAGTTTGGTCAACATCAAGTATGTGAAGCATAACCATCATTTGATCAAGGATTGATCATGATTCCATTAATAGAAACTCAGAGATGAACAAATACAAAAAGATTCAAATTAGGGTTTCTTAGGAGAGAGTCAACCCAACTTTGACTGGGCATAACTTTCACATGGAACATCAAAAATTCCCCACTCAAAGCCTATTTTGAAGGAAATTGGATTCTCTACAATTTTGTCTCTCACAAGCCAGGGCTAGAAATGCTTCATTTGAGAGGAACAATGCAAAGGATTACAGGTCATTTTCAAGCATCCTTCAAAAGCAGTTTTTTCCCAAAGGGGATATGATCAAGATAAAAGCTCCAAATGAAAAATATATTCCAAAGTGGCTTATAGAGGACCTCTTGAGGTTTCCAAAAAGTATTAGAACTCCCTCATAGCTTAAAAATTGAGTGAGATATGCTTAATCAAAGTGGGGTGATTTTGGAGGACCAAATGTGAAAAAAGAAGGTTCAAATTGAGAAATTTTGCAAATGGGCCTATGGTTTTATGATCTAAACTTGTTCCACAAGATATTTATGCTACCCAAAGTCATATGCCACGAAATTGGATATATTACTTGATTTTTTAGAATTTTATTTCATTTTTATGATTTAATTAAGATAGAAAATCAAATATTTTGGCAAAAGATGCATTTTGATTGTTTCCAATCAATATTTATGATCAAATATCATCTAATTTTCGTGCACTATTGATTGAGGAAAGAATTGGTACAAATATGGCCAAAATAGAAAGTTATTATTCAAAAAAATAAAATCAATTTCCACAAACTTGCAATATTGGATTCAAGGACTTTGGGTTTCATTCTTTTGACCTAATTTGATTCTCCTATAAGTATACAAGTCAGAGCAGTGGATTAGGGGTGGAAATTCTGGACGAAAACGCAGCTGCAAGAACACGAAAATCCTTCACAAAACTTGAATTCGGTTTCAAGTAATTAGGGTGTTTTAACAAGATTCAAAGGTTGCAATAGCTCGCTCGTGGCATTCTGAAGGTGAGGGGATATTAGCATAGCATCAACACCCCCAGAATTACCTCCTATAGGCCAAAGTAAGTCGTTCTGAAACTTGATTCGATTGGCATGATGTGTGCATATTTATGACGTTTTGATTGTGTATTATGATTCATATGAATGTGGGGAACGTTTCTGGTTTGGTTAATTGAAGCTTGCGTGGTTCGTTCGTGTTCTGCCATTAACGTTCGAGTTAGATATTTAGGTTTCAAATTGGGGCTTTCTCGTAGAGGTAAAATTAGATGAAATTAGGGCTGTATCTGAATTCAGGAACCTTAGACGAAGAATTCTCCAGGGTCGCGCCGTATTTCTTTGAGGGTATGTGCTGTTCGCTATTTTTGTAGGTTTTGGTTCGCTACGAAAAATGCCTAGCTATTTCGTAGCTATCCTTGCTGAATGTTGCAGGTCCAATGGAGAAGATGATGGCGTGGCACCATCATACTGGTTGTTTTTGAATTTGCGCGCGTTTCCATATTTGTTGTCCTTTGTTTTTATATATTTTGATAAATGCGTTTCTTTAACGCGTGCATACCATGGTTGAGTTGGCAAGTGTGTGGTTTGAGTCTGGGGGCGTGGGTTCGATACCCAGCTCCCACATATATTTTTTCTGGAATTCTAACTTTGATCCCATGAGTGCATGCTTGTAAGGTCCACCATGTGCCTTCAAGATCTAACCATCCAATCTCCACTCAGCTAAGATCAACGTCCAGAATCTAGTCCCTATACCATGTACCTTAATGATGATCACATTGAACCAAAATCCTAATAAATTAAATAATTTTTATTATTTATTTGTTTTAATTAAAATACCTTTTAATATATATTAATTGTATAATAATTATTTTTTATAAATAAATTATTATGTGATATTTATATTAAAATGTCAATTTGTTGTTCGTGCCGATTAAATCGATTAATCGCTATGGTCAACAATAATTTTAATTAAAAATGCTATTTAATTAAAATGCAATTCAATTATATTCGATTAAATGGTTGCAACTATCTTATTAGTTGTGATGATTAATCCTTTTTTCTAACTTCAAATTTGTTATTCTTTTTAATCGAATCAATCGATTGCGAGGGGTAACAATGCAAATTAATTCATAATTATTAAAAAATATCATAATTCGTTATCAGTAATAATCAAATCAATTGATTAAAATTGGCAACGATACAACTTCGAATCCGTTAACTATGGCGATCGAATCTATTGATCGTTGCGGTTAATAGTGCTAAATCAAACCAGGGTTGTACGCCCAAATCCTAAAACACTTCTCAAAACCTTTCAAAACCACAATACTAAACTGTGGATTTTCATCCTCATCAATTAGACAATTCAAAAACGCTTTTCAAAGCACAAACAATTTCAAACACCTTCAATTCTAATTCTAAGGCGTACAACCCTTGCCCGAACTACGTTGACTCTGATTCTCCCTAAGGAGATACGTAGGCACTTGGTAACAAGGCGAGTCCCCCTCCCTAAAATTTCAATTTTTCCCCTATTCACTTTTTAGCTATTAAATCCTAATATTTTAGCCATAAAACTGTTACCTTAGATTCAAAGCCAATAGGAAAGGGTTGAGGGTGCCTAACACCTTCCCTCGACCTGATTATAATAACTTACCCCGATCTCTAAACTGCGTAGGGTTTCCTATTCGCCCTTCAGAATAGGTGGCGACTCTAAAAGTCTAAATTTTTAGGGCAGGTTGCTACAGCTGGCGACTCTGCTGGGGATAACTTAAATGGTGAATTACTATACTCCTATAGGTTTTGGTAGGGTTTAGGTTTTGGCGAACTATTTAAGTTTTCGGCAAACTTTTTAGGGTTTGGCTAATTCGCCATTTGTATGGTTTATGTTTCGTTTTATTTTTATTTATTTCTGCCTAAAATTATTTAATTATATATGTTTATATATTTGCATTTAATTGCATAAATGTTATATTATATGCACTGTTGTGTTATTATGTTGTGTTAAAACCCTAAGTGTGGGAGTTAACTATGAGATCAATAGGGGAGTATGAATCTCCTACGAGTCTCATTGATAACTCCACTCGGAGTGGGTTGAGTATTCGGAAATGTCCAAAACGAGGCTTGACTTTGTTGAGGGCAGGACTGGATACTTGGCTGATCTCTCCGAGAACCTACCCCAAAAATTCGAACCTCATGGATAAAATGAGTTGTTCTAAAATCCGAAGAGACAAAAAGTCTCGGAGGTTACGAACGACCCCATGAGACCTTCTAGAACCCCCTATTAAAAGGTTGGCTCCCAAGAGCCGCTACGTCGAACCTATGAACCTGGATTTCTTGAAATACTATGATATGATTTGCATTTTTGCCTTATATGATTTGTTTTTGTTTTGATTGTCTGTTGCTACATCTCTGTGTTTTCATGCATCATTCCTCATCTGCATTCTTGCATCATGTCTTATCCAAAAAAAAAGATATAAAAAAAAAAAAGATTTTATCCATAGATGTGGGTAAAGGCATCAATACAAACAAAGCATATCATGCATGGCATACACATCATTTTCATGGCATTAAGAGAAGATTTCTCTTCTATCTTCAGACCAAGGGACCATTGGGAAGGATAACCTAACATCCCGACCGTCTTATCAAACCAGATTTCAGCAAAAGAAATTGATGGAGCAGCTAGAACAAAATCAAACTGCCCTTCGTGAAGATGTGGATCAACTAAAGGTTAGTGTGGAAGAGGTTAAAGGAGGTATGGCTCAGATGCTAGAATTCATGAAGGCCCTCATGGACAACAAAGAAAAGGCAAAAGAGGTTCAGTCTAGGGATACCCTGGTTCAGGATGAGATCCCCAACGACGAAAACCCGCTGCTAGGATTTGTTCCAGGCTTTGGCCCTACTAAGGACAGACCTCAAGTCCGATCTGTCAGGAGAGCTATCCAATTCCAAGAGAAAGGAGAGACCTCTCAAGAAGGATTTGTCCCCACTCTGCAAACGAAGGGGACAACCCACACAGTTCGCATTCCTGCTGACAATGTCCCTAAGGACGAAGATTACCTGGATCTACAATACGGGGTGCAAGAGGTGGACAATACAGCCCAAGCACCTCAGACACAACAGTCTGTTCCTAACTCTAAGGAAGACTCCAAGGGTAGTGAACAAATCAAGGCGCTAGAAGAGAGACTAAAAGTGATAGAAGGATACGATGTCTTTGACGTGAATACCTTCGAAATGAGTTTGGTCTCAGACTTGACTATCCCACACAAATTCAAGATTCCCGACTTCGAGAAATACAAAGGGCTCACGTGCCCGAGGAATCACTTGCGCATGTATGTGCGGAAAATGGCTGCCTACGCCCACGATTAAAAGCTAATGATACATTTCTTTCAAGAAAGCTTAAGCGGAGCGTCTATTGACTGGTACATGCAACTAGAGAAGTCTTCTGTCCAAAGCTGGAATGATCTGGCTAACACATTCTTGAAGCAGTACAAGTACAACTTGGACATGACACCCAACCGGATGCAATTACAAAACATGTCACAGAAGAAGGATGAATCATTCAAGGAGTATGCCCAAAGGTGGAGGGAAATGGCTTCTCGAGTCCAACCTCCCCTAATGGAAAAAGAACTGGTGGACATATTTATGAGCACCTTGCAAGGACCATACTACGACAAGATGGTCGGAAGCATATCTTCAGGGTTCTCGGACTTGGTAGTTATTGGTGAGAGGATTGAAGATGGAATCAAAAATGGGAAGATACAAGGGGCACCCTCAGGTTCCTATCACACAAAGAAGTCATATGACGGAAAAAAGGAACCCAACACTATTGGAGCGATCCTGGTTAATCAGACACCGACACTACAACAGAAGGATCAGCAAAAACAACAGGGTGGCCAACGCCCCTGGAGGTCCAAGCCAAAACGATCGTTTACCCCATTGCACATGCCGCTGTCTCAAGCTCTGCAACATCTGCTCAGTCAGAACCTGGTAACACTGCTGCCTCCATACTCAGCTCCACCTAACCCCGCTCCCGGGTACAAACATCATGCTAGGTGCGCTTATCATTCAGACAGTCCTGACCATGATACAGAGGACTGTGGGCCGTTAAAGCACAAGATCCAAGATTTGATTGAAGAAGGGCTCATTGAGTTCGAAGATCCTAGCAAGTCTAAAGCCATAGGTGGCTAGAAGGAGGATTTCTCAGATCATTAGTTTTGTTTTCATTCGCAATTTCTTTCTGTTTGTTTAAACATTAGTCTTATGACATATGCTATGTACTTTACAACAATCATTAATGCATTGCTTACGTTTGTCTTGATTCATTCCTAGTGTTCTCACTATATTTAAAAATGTGTTTTACTTGGTTTTCTTCTTTATGATATTCAACTCTCGATCAAAGTCGTACACCTTTTGAGGGAGAATGACGAAAACGATACCATAATTTCATACACTATGCTTTCGAACAGACCGTGTTGACGATGTACAGGCATTTGTTCAATCCCTAAAATAATGGAGATATAAGGATGTTAATCCCTCGTCAACCCCTTTGAGCTCAAAGAAGTAGGAGTTTTCCTTCATACAAAATAAAACCCTTAATATATAACCTGGGGTAGGGTAGCTGCTCAGTTAACTTAATTATTCCAAACTGTTCTTTTGAACATAACCACCGATGGTTCTCCGTCATGATTAAGCCTGGCAGTCAATATCCGCAAAGAAAAAAAGAAAGCAATGCAAAAGCCTGCTAAGTCAAAACCTATTAAGGAGACTTAGGACACATTGGGGCATCCCGCTGACTGCAGTTTTAAAAACAAACAGTTCAGGCAAAAGTTAGGGATAATAAAGTCGGAAAAAAGGTTACTATGTACCTTCGACAAAAGGAAAATATTACGAAAAAGGAGAATGACTGCCTTTGCAGATAAACCTTTGGTTTTTGAACCATCATAAATGTCCATGTCAAAATTCCCAAATTCTTTTGGAGACTAAATGCATAGCTAACTGAGCATAGGACTGGAGAACATCACGAAGATTGGGATGGGTACAAATAAACTTTGAGCCTCTATCTTTTGTTTCTTTAAACCGTGAACCAGGCCACGTTACAACCCTTAAAAGTCCTAACTGAAGCATGGTTAGTTCGAAAGCATACTGTTACCAAAAGGTATCCCGACTCCTTAAGGTCCACTATAACTCTTGATTTGATATCACTTTCTTACAAAAAAAACTTTGTTTTACTCAAAAATGTTTTTAAACTTTCAAGACAGACGTATGCATTTGCATTTCATTATAAAGTACACTTGTCTATATAGATTTAAATGTAAACATCAGGTAGAAGTTGCATGGGGCATGACTAATGGCTAAAAATCCTACTGACTGACGAAGTAGCTTTAAAAACTCGTCAAAAGAAGAAACATCCCTTACGCATGACTGGGATGGCTAATGTGTACATAGAACATAACTCGTCATTATACCATTTACATGGAGCAATCTAATCAAGATCCATGGAGTCTCTCAAGGACGCTGAATAGCCCATGGGGCAAGTCCATTACCTGGGGCATGTTGCAAGGGTCACTCAGTATCAGATGGTGTCAATGCCAGTCTCACATCCTTTCCAGGAACCTTTATAGGATACTTTTCAATCGGTCCATGTAGTCTTCTTTAAGACTGTTCAAATACTTTTTACCCTTTCTAGGAGCCTTTTTCAGACAGTCTTTTAAAAGACCCACCTTCTTATCCTTTCTATTTTCAAACCCTTTCAAACAGTCTTCTCTAAGACATATTCCTCACTAAGAACCTTTTCTAGGTAGTCTTCTGTAAGACATCTCTTAACTTTTTCAGTTAGTCTTTTTTAAGACATATTCAAACTTCTCTTATACTTCCAAAAACCTTATCAAACTTTGTTTAAAGTACCGAGTCTTCTCTAAGACAGTTCACCATCCTTTCTAGGGTGATCTTCTTCAAGATGTTTTTCCTAAGTTTTTTTAAAAAACCCCACATTCCTTAAAACAGTTTTTCCCTCTATAGGAATATTTTTGACCCTCTGCACAAACATATCCTTTGAGCTTTGTTTAAAGCACAGTCTTATTTAAGACAATTTCCCATTCTTTCCAAGGACCTCTTCAGGTAATCTTACAAAAGACACCATCTCATTCTGAGCACTCAGCAAATCACTGTCCGTCGGGCGCAACCGAAACGCATGACTCACTCCGAAAAGCATCTGCTTCACATCCAACACTTACAATCAAGAATCCTATTGACTAGGGGCATTCTTTTTCAAGAATTCAAACACTGGGGCAATGCATATCAGGCAAGACATGGTGAAACTCGAGTTCTCTCTAAAGGTTCCCCCTCCAGATTAAAGGGCACGTCTCTCAAAATGTCTGATATTCGGGAGGTCACACTGGCATCATACAAAGAGCACTGTTGCATAATTGATCTTCCCACGCTTGTACTATTTACATCCCGCAGTGTGGGATAGGCATACATGCATAATTCTCATTTATTTTGAGAATCCCATTACATGACACATGCATCATGACATTGCATAAAACTAACGCTGCCTTTTCAGGTCACTTCATAATCAAGAGGATGTTATCATCACATTACAGCGCCAATACGATCGTATCAACGATTCAATCTCAACATATACAATTCTAGTACCTCATTCCAAGTCTTTCTTCAAAGACAATCCAGAAGCAATCAAAGAATTTCTTACCTCTCCAGGTAGTCTTGTCCAAGACAATTATCCAAATCTTTCCAAGCAGTCTTGTTTAAGACATATCCTAACCTTTCTAGGTAGTTTTGTTTAAAACATATCATATCCTTTATAGGAACATTTCTAGGTAGTTTTGTTTAAAACGTCTTATATCCTTTATAGGAACCTTTCTAGGTAGTTTTGTTTAAAACATATCATATCCTTTATAGGAACCTTTCTAGGTAGTTTTGTTTAAAACATTCCACGCCCTCTATAGGAACCTTTCTAGGTAGTTTTGTTTAAAACGTTCCACGCCCTCTATAGGAATCTTTCTAGATAGTTTTGCTTAAAACGTTCCACGCCCTCTATAGGAATCTTTCTAGATAGTTTTGTTTAAAACATACTATGTCCTTTCTAGGGGCCTTCCCAGGTAAGTCTTGTTTAAGATATCCCGTATCCTGTCTAAGAGCCTCTCCAGGTCAGTCTTGTCTAGGACATATCCCACCCTTTCCAAATACTTTTATAGGTTAATCTTGTTTAAGACGTATCATAATCTTTCTAGGCAATCTTGTTTAAGACATGTAATAACCTGTATAGGTAATTTTGTTCAAAATGTTTTCAAATCCTCTCTAAAAAAAACCTCTTCAGGTAGTCTTCTTCAAGACATTCCTTTTTCTAAAGCCCATTTTCAGGTAATCTTTTTCAAAAAAAAAACAATTTGGCATCCTTTTCAGTCTTCTTTAAGACATTTTACGAACCTTTCTGGGTGGTCTTTTCTAAGACATCCATTGTCCTCTCCAAGAACCTCTTTAGGTAGTCTTTGTAAAACATTTTCAGTCTCTTCAGGTAGTCTTCTTCAAGACAAATTTTCATATCCATTCCAGAAACCTCTTCAGGTGGTCTTATGTAAGACATTACTTCTTCTCTCCTCAAATACAATCAAATGATCAAGGTCAGAAAAGCATATGCTTTAGACAAGTATCCTGCCAGACAAATGGGTGGCATCTATAAGCCCATCTCCCACAGAGCTCTTTCCCTACGCAAGCAAATTTCAGGGCATTTCAGTGTCCAATCATCTTCTACCTCTTCAGGTTCAAGAAGATTGAACAGGGGCAGCTGTCATACCCCAAAATTTGCCCTCCCATATTCCACCTGCAATGATTCAAAATTCAAGATCCAGTCCCAAAGATTACTCATTCAAAAGTTCAGATGATCCACAGTCAACTGGTTTGACCTAAAAGTCAACCGTAATCAGAGCATAGTCAAAGCCTCCCAAGTTTGGTCAACATCAAGTATGTGAAGCATAACCATCATTTGATCAAGGATTGATCATGATTCCATTAATAGAAACTCAGAGATGAACAAATACAAAAAGATTCAAATTAGGGTTTCTTAGGAGAGAGTCAACCCAACTTTGACTGGGCATAACTTTCACATGGAACATCAAAAATTCCCCACTCAAAGCCTATTTTGAAGGAAATTGGATTCTCTACAATTTTGTCTCTCACAAGCCAGGGCTAGAAATGCTTCATTTGAGAGGAACAATGCAAAGGATTACAGGTCATTTTCAAGCATCCTTCAAAAGCAGTTTTTTCCCAAAGGGGATATGATCAAGATAAAAGCTCCAAATGAAAAATATATTCCAAAGTGGCTTATAGAGGACCTCTTGAGGTTTCCAAAAAGTATTAGAACTCCCTCATAGCTTAAAAATTGAGTGAGATATGCTTAATCAAAGTGGGGTGATTTTGGAGGACCAAATGTGAAAAAAGAAGGTTCAAATTGAGAAATTTTGCAAATGGGCCTATGGTTTTATGATCTAAACTTGTTCCACAAGATATTTATGCTACCCAAAGTCATATGCCACGAAATTGGATATATTACTTGATTTTTTAGAATTTTATTTCATTTTTATGATTTAATTAAGATAGAAAATCAAATATTTTGGCAAAAGATGCATTTTGATTGTTTCCAATCAATATTTATGATCAAATATCATCTAATTTTCGTGCACTATTGATTGAGGAAAGAATTGGTACAAATATGGCCAAAATAGAAAGTTATTATTCAAAAAAATAAAATCAATTTCCACAAACTTGCAATATTGGATTCAAGGACTTTGGGCTTCATTCTTTTGACCTAATTTGATTCTCCTATAAGTATACAAGTCAGAGCAGTGGATTAGGGGTGGAAATTCTGGACGAAAACGCAGCTGCAAGAACACGAAAATCCTTCACAAAACTTGAATTCGGTTTCAAGTAATTAGGGTGTTTTAACAAGATTCAAAGGTTGCAATAGCTCGCTCGTGGCATTCTGAAGGTGAGGGGATATTAGCATAGCATCAACACCCCCAGAATTACCTCCTATAGGCCAAAGTAAGTCGTTCTGAAACTTGATTCGATTGGCATGATGTGTGCATATTTATGACGTTTTGATTGTGTATTATGATTCATATGAATGTGGGGAACGTTTCTGGTTTGGTTAATTGAAGCTTGCGTGGTTCGTTCGTGTTCTGCCATTAACGTTCGAGTTAGATATTTAGGTTTCAAATTGGGGCTTTCTCGTAGAGGTAAAATTAGATGAAATTAGGGCTGTATCTGAATTCAGGAACCTTAGACGAAGAATTCTCCAGGGTCGCGCCGTATTTCTTTGAGGGTATGTGCTGTTCGCTATTTTTGTAGGTTTTGGTTCGCTACGAAAAATGCCTAGCTATTTCGTAGCTATCCTTGCTGAATGTTGCAGGTCCAATGGAGAAGATGATGGCGTGGCACCATCATACTGGTTGTTTTTGAATTTGCGCGCGTTTCCATATTTGTTGTCCTTTGTTTTTATATATTTTGATAAATGCGTTTCTTTAACGCGTGCATACCATGGTTGAGTTGGCAAGTGTGTGGTTTGAGTCTGGGGGCGTGGGTTCGATACCCAGCTCCCACATATATTTTTTCTGGAATTCTAACTTTGATCCCATGAGTGCATGCTTGTAAGGTCCACCATGTGCCTTCAAGATCTAACCATCCAATCTCCACTCAGCTAAGATCAACGTCCAGAATCTAGTCCCTATACCATGTACCTTAATGATGATCACATTGAACCAAAATCCTAATAAATTAAATAATTTTTATTATTTATTTGTTTTAATTAAAATACCTTTTAATATATATTAATTGTATAATAATTATTTTTTATAAATAAATTATTATGTGATATTTATATTAAAATGTCAATTTGTTGTTCGTGCCGATTAAATCGATTAATCGCTATGGTCAACAATAATTTTAATTAAAAATGCTATTTAATTAAAATGCAATTCAATTATATTCGATTAAATGGTTGCAACTATCTTATTAGTTGTGATGATTAATCCTTTTTTCTAACTTCAAATTTGTTATTCTTTTTAATCGAATCAATCGATTGCGAGGGGTAACAATGCAAATTAATTCATAATTATTAAAAAATATCATAATTCGTTATCAGTAATAATCAAATCAATTGATTAAAATTGGCAACGATACAACTTCGAATCCGTTAACTATGGCGATCGAATCTATTGATCGTTGCGGTTAATAGTGCTAAATCAAACCAGGGTTGTACGCCCAAATCCTAAAACACTTCTCAAAACCTTTCAAAACCACAATACTAAACTGTGGATTTTCATCCTCATCAATTAGACAATTCAAAAACGCTTTTCAAAGCACAAACAATTTCAAACACCTTCAATTCTAATTCTAAGGCGTACAACCCTTGCCCGAACTACGTTGACTCTGATTCTCCCTAAGGAGATACGTAGGCACTTGGTAACAAGGCGAGTCCCCCTCCCTAAAATTTCAATTTTTCCCCTATTCACTTTTTAGCTATTAAATCCTAATATTTTAGCCATAAAACTGTTACCTTAGATTCAAAGCCAATAGGAAAGGGTTGAGGGTGCCTAACACCTTCCCTCGACCTGATTATAATAACTTACCCCGATCTCTAAACTGCGTAGGGTTTCCTATTCGCCCTTCAGAATAGGTGGCGACTCTAAAAGTCTAAATTTTTAGGGCAGGTTGCTACAGTAACAGAACCAGAACCACACATATAACAAAAAATGAAAAATAAAGCAAATAGAATTAACCCTTCCTTTGGAAACAATAAAAAGATGGTCCCCAGTGAAGTCGCCATTTTTCTGTCGCGGGCGAAAAATCGTTGTCCTTTTTTCGGGATGAGACACCTGATGCCTTCTTTGGGCTCGAGTGCTCAAAAAATGATTTTTCTTTTGTTCCGACCAAACTTTTTATTATTTCCAAAGTAGGAAAAGGAAAAAAGCTGCAATAACCTAAAAGTGGGGAGAGATCTTGGGTAAGAGGGTTGGTTATACGAAGGGAAGGTATTAGCACCCAACGTATCTATAGTACTCTATAGGTTTCTTTGTTTTGTTTATTCCATTCTTGTTATGGTGGAGGTTCTTGTGAGAAAGAGGTGGGACCTAAGGTGTTTGTTTGATTATGCTCGCAAAGATCATCGCGATCCTCTGCATACATATCCCTTAGAGGGAATCAGAGCATCTGTAGCTCGGGGTCTACGGGTGCTAAGGTTTGAGTGGTTTGAGAGAGAAGTTTTGCTCGCCAAGGATACGACCTTGTGCCTACGTATTCTCAAAGGGATGTTGAGAAAGTCAGAGCAATCGTAGTTCCCACTTATGCTAGTGGAAGCAAAGGAAAAGAGACAAATGTCATCTAAATGTTCGATGTATCTAATCTATATCATCACATACATCTGTTTGATTTTGTTTGAAAATCTTTTCATTATAAGCCCTGGGCCATGCCACTTATGGCGCTTAGAATGACAAAGATGTTTTTGTTTGTTTAACCAGCCTTGTGGCAAAAACTTTCAATGAAGTCAGCCTTGTGACAAAAAGTTTTGATTAATCAGCCAGCCTCGTGGCAAAAGTTTCAATGAAGTCAGCCTTGTGACAAAAACTTTGATTAATCAGCCAGTATGGTGGCAAAACGGTTTGATTGATTAGCCAGCCTTGTGGCAAAAAGAAATTTGATTGATTAGCCAGCCTTGTGGCAAAAAAGTTTGATTGATTGATTGTTTGTGATGATATAGAAGAGATACTCCTATCATAGAGATGATAAATGTCTAATCTCCTAGGGTATTTGATTTGGATATTGGGGATGCTTATAAGAAGGCCGTGGGTCCTTGTACGAAGCCCAAGAGGAGGCTATCCGAGGGTCCTTGCATTGTAAGCCCAAGAGGAGGCTATGGGAGGGACAATCCAGGGTCCTTGCATTGTAAGCCCAAGAGGAGGCTATGGGAGGGTCACTCGTTTGTACAAAGCCCAAGGGGAGGCATGGTATAGTTGGTTTGAGCTCTTAGAGCGATTTCACCGGGAAACCATACTCTATGTCCTAACCTAAACTAGAGAGATTCTTTGCACGAAGCCCAATAGGAGGCTATGGGGAACCTAGTGTTGTACTAAGTTGAACAAGTATATATAACACAATCACAAGTATGAACAAGTACGAACAAACATGAACAAGTACATGAACAAATATGAACAGTTATACATATATGACAAAGTGTGTGTATATAATGGAGTTTATGAAGGAAATATACCTGTAAGCACGATCCATGTGTATACACGGGGGCTCGGGACTCATACTCGGGGAGAGGCCCATTGAGTTTATTCAACAGCTATGTAAACAGGTTTTTACAAAAGGGCTTGGGACTTATACCTACATGGAGGCCCATGGTATTTTTGGGAAGATTTAAAGAAACCTTCATTTTGGATTTGTTATTCAAAGTTAAAAAACAGATTGAGATATGTACAAAAAGGCGTACAATGAAATACCTAATTTCATGTACAGGAATGGGTATGTACAAAAGGGGCTTGGGACTTATACCTACATGGAGGCCCATGGTATATTTTATGAAACATGGTTGATTATTTTGTTAAAAGATGCGTCGTTTGAAGAACTGTTTGAAAGTTTGTTTTGACTGTTTTCTGTACAAAGAAAAACTGTAAAAAAGGAAAAAAGAGTGGGTCTTATACTCTCTAATATTCGAGAGGCCCCACTGTTTTGAAAAACAATGGATGATTTGAAAGTGAATTGATTACTGTTGTGAAAACAGTTGATTGAAAATGAAGTTGAATTGATGAAAACAGACAAGTAATTCGTTTCTACAGTTATGGAGTTTTAGGCTTACCTCGAAGAATGAGAAATTGAATTTCTGAGTTTGAGGTGTTACCTTGATCTTCAGATGTTAGGCATCCACACCGGCAGAAAAGAACGTCAGATAAGTTCACAACCTTCAGCATTCCATGATCATCCAGTAATTGTTTATGGAATCCTACAGCAAATGGAAAGACCAAACAAACAAACAAAGCCAGAAAACAACAGAGAAATAATCTCGAAGTCTCGGATGAAGTTAGAAAATTCAAGTGATGTGCAACAGTAATTAAATAGAAACTTAAATGATTAACTACACAAGATAATATGAAAATATCAAATTCAAATAAAAATTAATTCTAAAAGAAGATATTTTTGTGGTTTTTCATGAAAAGAGAAAATATTTAGAAACATAAACTTAAATATGCATCTAATATATTTTATTGTTTTTTTTGTAAGAATTAAAAAACATACTTATAAACACATGAAAATATTAAAAACATATTTTTTTTGTCATTTTTAATAAGGATTAGAAAAGTTAAACTATATCCTATATTAAAATAAAATACTAAGTCTTTTTATGAAATTCTTTAAAAGAAAATTAAAAGAAATAGTTAGAAGAACTAATAATTGGGCCAGGGGTGTAGCAAACCTGAAAGGGGGTGAGAGCCCAATTGCTGAAAGCTGAAAAATGAATTAAAGAAAAAAAAAGAAGAAGCTGGGCCGGACCGGGTCGGGTCAGATGGAACCCGGATCCATCCATGTTTCTTACAACAAGCTGGGTTTTGATTGGAACCCTAAACCAACACAAGAGGCAGCGCCTCTTTTCCTTGTTCACGAGAAAAGAATAGAAAACATAAACTTATCTCTTCCTCTCAATCGTTCTCCCTCTGTGTGAACAACAACAACAGAGATTCTCACTTGGTTCATCATCTCTCTCTCTCTCTCGCTGAGTTTTCTGTTCTTTACCGAACAACAACAACAAACTTTCCTCCTTGGCTTCTTATTCATCTCGTGGTAACAACAACAACAACCGAAAGCTCTCTCTCAGTTCTCTTGTAAATCAACAATGGTTTTTTGTTGCAAACCTCACCAAGATTCGATAGATGAAGGTATGATTCTCACAATTTATGTTTCTTCATGTTTCTGGGTTTAGAACTCATATCACCATCAATAATCAAATTCGTTTTCTTTCTTTTGTTTATGATATAGCGATAGTAGCTTATGCACTCTCTGTGTTCGGTTTCAAAAAATTCGCAGGTACAACAATTAACAGCAGAACTGAGGTCGAAGGTGGAAACGACTTACCTGCGGCGATGAGGTGTTCGCCGGATTTTGTGTTTGAGGTATGTATCGACCTTTTTTGAGCTTCTGGAATCTACTGCAAATTTGTTGTTGTTACTGTTTTGATTCTGCACCTGTTGCAATTTGTTGTTATTGCTGAAATTTCCTTGCAAGTCTGAACAGTTTCTTTGTAAATTATTGTTATGGTGCTGAACCGAATTCTTGCTGCTGGCTGCAAGTTGTTATCGTTGCTTTGCTGAATTTTTGTGTTGAAATTGCTTGTTGTATGATTCTGAATTGCAGCTCTGTGAAATTGTTACATGTTGATCCTGCAACTTTGGATTAATTGTGAACCTTTGCTGTTGCTTATGCGTTTTTGTTTTGTTCACTTACAGCAACAAAAATTCAACCTTTGCTTGTTTTCAATTTTTCAGCTATGCACAAGAATAACATATTTGCAAGAATGATTTAAACAATAATATTTGAGTATGAGGATGAATACAACTTACCTACGGCGAGGAGGTGTTCGCCGGTTTGAGGTATGCCTTGAATTCTTTATTGTTACTAACAACCTTGAATTTGTTACTAACAATCTCTAACAACTTTGCTTGTTGTTGTAGGCTTTTGATGAAGGTGATGCCATAACACCTCTCTTTGAACTTGCTTCAAGACTTGAAGATGGACTTCAAGTTGGAACTCTCCACCAAGGTATGAAGAATTTCTTCTTCACTCTCTTCAAACCATGGAACTTTGTAACTAGGAATTCTCACTTCTCAAGTGGTTTTCTTTGGTTTGAAGAATTGCTTCTTCTTGCCAAGAAACTTGAAAACTATGAGAGAAAAGAGAGAAGTGAGAAAGCTAGTAGTATAGTAGCTTTGGTGTGATTTGCAATGAAATGAGGCCTTCTATTTATAGAAAAAGTTAAGGGCATGTTTGGATGATAATAAACTTGATTGGCAAATTGTAATGATTGCAAGAATATTCTTCATGAGATATTTCTTATGCAAGTGGGAAAAAAAATCTCTCTTTGATCTCTTTTTTGTCTTGAAATTATTCTTTTGTTAAATACACCCCTTTTTGTCTTGAATTATTCTTTTGCTAAATTCACCCCTCTTATGTTTCTTTTTCATGTTGCATGAGGACTTTGAAGAAAGCATGAAGAAGCTTGAACTTGAAGGATGGAGATTTGAAGAATTCAAGAATTGCATTTGAAGTTTTATTTTTTTCTTTTCCTTGTAATTCCAACTTTGTATGAATGAAACTTTGTATTCTTGAAAATGAATGGAATTTTGTAATTCTTGAATTTTGGATAAAGTCCACTTGTAACGCATTCGTTCCATGTAAATGCTTGAATTTCTTTTAGAACTTGAATGAAATTGTTATTCAAGCATGAAGCTTTGAATTATTCTTGAATGACCTTGAATGGAATTTGAATTCCTTTTGAATAGAAAATGATAGGAAATCCTTTGAATTTTAGGCCTTGAAACATGTTCTTGCCATCATGGATCTTTGAAATAACATTGAACTTGAAATTCTTGAATTCATGGTCTTAGAACCATACTTGAAGCAATTCTTTCAAAATGAACTCAAAATGGATAATGTCTTCTCCTTTTTTGCAAACCTTGAAGAAATCCTTATGGATAATTTTGAATTTTTTTCTAAATTCCAAGCAATCCATATGAAACACTTTCTTTCATCAATGACAAATCCACATGCCAATTCTTTGAACAAATTCCAAACTAATCTCTTGAATCGCACAAATTGAAAATGGCACACTTCAAATGAACACAAATTGATGACTATGGATCTTGAATTGAGACACAATTTCCATTGGATATTGTCATAGGGATTATTTGAAGATGATTGAAACCTTTGATTGACTTCCTGGGGATTTTTAGGGTTTCCCAAATGTGATCCCTGATTTCGGTCCCTAATAGTTCAAAACCCTAATCTGATGATTTGCAATTTCACTGTTGATCAATCCTTGTGTAGGAGATGTCTTGAGCCAATGGATTATGTAAAAATGATGCACTTGGGGTCTTGAGGTCATGTCCCAAGTCATTAGATCAAATTCTGAGCAAAAGTCAGGAGTATGCTATCTTCAGTCAAAACCCTAACTTGGTTGGTTCAGAGTCTTTGAGCTTGTTGAAATGAATCTCTGAGGACCAAATGTTGATTGTTGATGAAGATGATTCATTTGAAATGAAGGGAGAACAAAACCCTAATTGATTGTTACTTGTACTGATGAGTGATTTCCTGATCAAATCCTGCTGAGTCACAAGTAACAAACACAGGCTATGCAATTTGTTAGAGATGCAAATGATGCATATGCAATGATATGAGGTGGTATCTTAGGTCAAAAATTGGGGTATGACA